>NC_064628.1:850651096-850954127 GCF_023864275.1 Schistocerca cancellata
GTTTGCTTATTTTGTAGGATATGCTCCATAAGAATGGTAGTGCAACATATTTTCTGCTATTTTCTACTGTGTTTTGTGTAAGTTGCATGGTTGTCTGGTACACAGTTTGGTCGGCTTTTTACTTCCAAGAAACAAACTGCAGTACAGCTGGAAATAAAATAAGGCAGAATCAAGTGATTCAAACGATTTAAATACTTGACTGAGGCAACTCAGAAAAACGGAATCGAAAAGGAAGCTGAAAAACTAGGTGCAGAAAAAAGAAAATGAAAACTGTGTATCGTTTCGTCAAAAATACCTACAAAGAATCCATCTCTAAATACATCCATTGCAAATGAAACGAAGAATTCAAGACTCTGTAGCAAAAACAGGATACCGATAACTGATATTTTCAAATCCGGCATCTAACGTAGACGTGGTCTCATTAATGTGACTGGACCGTGTTTGTTCAGTGCAAATAGGGATGTCTCCCATTGAAGCGATAAAGGAATAAGATCCTAGAGCTTGTAGGGTCTGGTATATATTATGGTAAAAAATGAAGTTATCCTCTTTTTGGACCAAGGTCTTCAGTAGCAGAGGCTTTGGAAGGTGACTGCACACCAGTGAAGAGACCTCTGCCCAGATTGCTCACTCCCCATGCATCTCGTGGCAGCACCACAGGATGCTCGAAGGCATATTCGTACTTTTTTGTCGTATGGATTCTAATCTGTGTAAACGGTTGGTGGAAACTCTTTTAAAGCTATGAATATTGAATTCAAAAGTGGAAAAATTACTCAAGAGAGCTGTAACTGCACGGAAAATAAATTTCGCTTCTGTTTTGAGTTAGCAGAGAAATAAGTTAAAACCTAAGAATTAATTATGGATTCTAAAATTACAACCAGAATTAACTTTTCGGCCTTTAAGGAAAATAAATCACTCATTTAGAGCTAATTTTGAAAGCAAGCGAATAGTTATGTACTATTTTTCACGCAAACCAGTAGTTACTGTAGCTGTGACTAGTTTTCTGTAGCTCACAAGGAGCAAGTCGTATGATCATAGAAGTCACAGAACTAATGATCACATTACGATTATTTCGTGGAGCTGTTTCACCCAAAGGAAGTGCGTTGGTCGAAAAATGCGCGATAGGTTTCGTTAAACAACATTTCGAATGGGTTTCTAAACGACATTTTTCTTCGATCGTGTTTGTTATGTCCACTACTGCAATTTAGGCATCAGCACGCCAACACATGCAGAAATCTGCATATATCGCGTCTTGGTCATGCATATTGTGACAGTTTGGTCGTTGATTTGTCGACTTTAGTACAGGAAATGTTGGAAATATAACCAATAGAGTATGTTTGACGACGACATATATAAATGCACATTTAAGTCTTAACATGATTGACATGTGCTGAGGGAAGCTGTATTGCACTGAAATTGCAATAATGGATCTATTACATTTAATTACAGTCAAATGGCGAAAATGTTACCGTTTAGAAACTTTTGGGTGACTGGGGTCACCAATAAAAATGAAACCCCTATACTGCAAGATATTTGTACCTTTGTAAGCGCAGTACTTCTTCTAAACTAGCCTGAGAGGGCTACCTGGAAAATGTTGTCAGCACGTGCTGTTTCCCGCAGGGCTGTCTGTTCTGACTTCCGTAGCAGCAACTTGTTCAGGCCACAAGCTATTTCCAAATTCGTTATAAACAAAAAAAAAAGCGATTAACTGTAAAATAAACCGTTGGCCAAAATCGAGGTGGAAGTTTCGTCTACAAATTACCATTATTTTCCGCTTGTGATGCCGGCCGCTGTGACCGAGCCGTTCTAGGCGCTTCAGTCTGGAACCGCGCGACCGCTACGGTCACAAGTTCGAATCCTGCCTCGGGCATGGACGTGTGTGATGTCCTTAGGTTAGTTAGGTTTAAGTAGTTCTAAGTTCTAGGGGACTGATGACCTCAGATGGTAAGTCCCATAGTGCTCAGAGACATTTGAACCATTTTGAACCGCTGGCGATGTTTCCATGAACATCAAAAATTCACCCTCTGTGACGTTGCAGACTCCTCCCAACACACGTCTGAGCGCATCACCATTTAGCTTCTTAGTAACAGACGGGTGGGATGGACTGGGAGAAAAACAGAAGAGAAGAGAATCGAAGTGTTGAAGATGTGGAGCTATAGAAGGATGTTGAAAATTAGGTGGAATAATAAACTAAGGAGGTGGAATAAAAACTAAGGAATGATGACATTCTGCGCAGAATCAGCAAGGAAAATAACATATGGAAAACACTGACAATAAAAAGGAACCGGATATTTATTACAACATCAATGAATAACTTAAATAACTTCCATGGTACTGGAGGGAGCTGTAGAGGGTAAAACCTATAGGGGAAGACAAAGGCTGGAATACATTCAAGAAATAATTGAGGAGTAGGTTACAAGTTTTATTGAGAGATGAAAGGGTTGGCGCAAGAGACAAATTTTTGATGCTCAGTCAGGAGACTAATGGCTCAAAAGAGAATAAGAATGTTGCACCAGTTACACACAAATGAAGAGGGCTGCAGAAGATGGAGAAGTGTGGAGAACCTAGCATTAAACCAGTCTTCTGACTAGAGATCACTACAGGAGCTTAACATTGTGTTAGTCTTAACCAGATTTATTTTCAATTCCACGTTGAAATTTCGATTTCCGTTTCTTGCCAAAATTTATCTGCACTTGAGGCAAGCAGTGCAATATCGTCAGCAGAGCGATGGTGCATCAGATATGTTCCATTAACACATATTCATTCTTCTCTCCCCCATTTTGAAGGACTTGGAAACCTGATCTAAGATACCAGTTTAGATGACATAAAACCCCTTTGCCTGACGCAACTTTCAATTGGTCATATATTACATAGTTTTATTTTCTTTGTCCACAGGTAAGCTGATCAGCGTCCCATATACGATACCGTGCATGAAATATTAAAGCTCGTGACCTCAGATTATGGACCAAATGGAACTGTTCTGCCGGCTTCTGTGGCGATCGAGCTGTGACATATGGTAAGTAGGCTCAGCATTGGCCCCAAATTTGTACCATGATTCCTGACTACTGCACACTCTCAACAGGAGGCACCCCCTAGAGCACAGCTTGCGCGTGCCCGGTTCGCGTAGTGTTAACTCTTTTATGGTGTGTGGGGCGACACACACACACACACACACACACACACACACACACGCGCGCGCGCGCGCGCGCGCGCACACACACACACACACACACACACACACACACACACACACACAGAAAGAGAGAGAGAGAGAACTTCACACGACTTGGAAGTAGCTGGCAAAGGTGATCAACTCTACCTCGCCAAATGACAACCAAGTGGCCATCCTGGCCCGCTCGTATAACGCCTAGCGAGCCAGATTGCCATACAAGGAAATGAGACAGACCCTAATCGAATCCACGCGGTGGAATAACGACCGGCCAGTCTGAGTGTGGTTTTCAGCTGGTTTTCCAGTCTCGTTCAGGCAATTTCTGGGCTGCACCCCAATCTTCGTTTCATCAAATACGTCACAAAATACATTTAAGTTACGGCAACACATAGAGCAAATTTTACACAATTCACAAACTGATGGCGAACGCGACATCCCTCGTTTTGTTGGCAAAGACTGTGGTGACAGATTGGGCATGTAGCCACAAACTTAAACAAAAAATAAGATCATCGTGTACAGGAGTCTACAGGGTCTTTGGATATCTTAAACGTACGTCCTAAAACATTTATTTCCTAATGGTATTTAAAGTCAATAATGAAAGTGATTTTGTAATGAAATGTTAAGTCACAACCACAGTGAGCCGTGTGTGGCTCTTGTTCCCGCCATCATATATTTACACCCTGTTTTTAAAGTATTTGCACCTCACTACGTTTATTTAAATTGCTACTATAACTGAGTTGCTACTTTGCCTCACTCTGAGCGGTGTTGGCAGCGCGTATCGGTATATCCCCGCTTGTAGTATCTTTGCTCGACTGCTACTTCCCAGTCGTTGTCTGTCGTATGGCAGTTTGGGTCGCGAGTTCGGGCGTCCAGTCGGTTGGAACGAGTCTGGAGCGCAGTCCGGACCTCCCAGCCGGGGAGTTGCAATGCTGCACTAGTGCAGTCGGGTTGGAGCAGTGAGGTCGGCGTCGACGTGGCTCGCCCGACCATTGCCGCCACACATCACTTGTGCCGGACCAAGGTCTTAGTGGATCGTGGTCGATCGTCCCACTGGACGACGCGTTTTGGCTCGCCGATCGTTCATGAGTCGGCTGTGTGTGTGTGTGTGTGTGTGTGTGTGTGTGTGTGTGTGTGTGTGTGCATCGACTCCCGATTTGTCTTAGTGCATCATTAGTTACTGTTGGGTATCATTCAGATTTTCGTGCAAGTGTTTGTCAGGTTCTGTGTGTAGTTGGCGTTATTTCCACTGACGATTATCTGAGATGTTGTCGGCATTCTGAGAGGAGTCGGTCGATTGCTGCGGACCAGGGAAGTTATCCCCGCGCGGTGCAGTCGGCTGCGTCTGCTAGTGGTCCCAGCGCAGTGTCGGAGAGTATGTCGAGGTGTGCGATCGCTACGAGCTTCGTGATTCACCGACCTGGGACGTCAAAGTTGAGTAGTGGTTTCAACTACCCAAGTCACGTCTATTCATGTTGTGGTGGTACGTTTCGGTGGTTCGCTGTTGGAGAGGTTTCCTTGTGAGCAACGCCGAGTGTTTCTATTGCTGAAAATTTAGCGGCCATGCGGTGCAATTAACTATGTTCGAGTGCACCAGTGGAATGTTATGCCTTGTGGCCATTAGTGTTCCGGTTACCTGCCCTGGCCACTAACGTAATTTCAGGCAGCGTCCTTTCCACACCTGTTGTCGCTGCCCACCATGGTGTGTAATTTTAACAGCTAATACGTACTCCATTGTGGATTAACACGTTCCGATTGTTGCAATATATATTTCCTTGATTTGCAGAATTTAGCCTTGCGGCCTTCAGCCATCTTATTGCGTTTGTTTGTCTCTTTCTGTGCGTCTTGTGGGCCATCAGCCCTGTTAGCATCTTAAAACATTGTGGCCTTCTGCCTTCAGTAATCATCATAGTATATTTGGAATTTTGAAGATTTAATCTGGCGGCTCCGCATGCTGATCTCATATTTGTATACGATTTATCTTGTTCGTAAATTTAACTGTGTGTCATGTCTTTTCAAAACTTGAACGTATTCTAAAGCATGTGTTTGGAGTCCTTCAGCCGCGAAGCAAATTTAATTCTTTCAGAAGTGTGTTTGTGAACCAAAGTGATAATAAATTACAATTGTGAAATGAATCCGACCGCAACTCCCTTGGCCCTTTCCACAATCCTAATCACCTGTTAGCCCTGCGTGATTTAGCGAGCGTTTTACATAGTACCTAAACGTAAAATTAATTCCCACATGCAACCCCCTGTAAAATCAGTTTGCAGTCTAATTTTCTAGTGCTAAAGTGTATGAGAGATTGGCTATAGACGAGAATCTACATATTTTCAGACATTTAAAGTATCACATTTGGATTCAAGGGCGTACTTACCACTAATGTTCGTATTACAAGCTTTACAGTCTACACCAAGGTGACGAAAGTCATGGGATAGCGTTATGCACATATACAGATGACCGTAGTATAGCGTACACTAGGTATAAAAGGGCGGTGCATAGGCGGAGCTTTCTTTTGTACCCAGGTGATTCATGTAAAAAAGTTTCCCACGTGATTATGACCGCGTGACGGGAATTAACAGACTTTAAACGCGGTGTGATAGTTGGAGCTAGACACATGGGATATTCCATTTCTAGAATTCTAGAATCGGTAGTGAATTCAATATTCCGAGGTCCACAATGTCAAAAGTGTGCCGAGAATACCAAATTTCAGGCATTACCTCTCACCACGGAAAACGCAGTGGTCGACTGCCTTAAAGACCGAGAGCAGTGGCGCTTGCATAAAGTTGTCAGTGCTAACAGACAAGCAACACTGCGTGAAATAACTGCAGAAATCTATGTGGGACGTATGGCGAAAGTATCCGTTACGACAGTGTTGCGATATTTTGCGTTAATAGGCTGCGAGTGCCGACATAGCCTGCAGCCCTCGTGACATCGGCTGGACCCTAGACGACTGGAAAACTGTGGCCTGCTCCGATTTCAGCTGGTAACAGCTGATGGTTGGGTTCGAGTATGACGCACATACTACTGATCCGTGGACTCAAGTTGACAATAAGGCATTGTACAAGCTGGTGGTAGCTCCATTATGGTGTGGGCTGTGTTCACATAACGTCAACTGGGTCCTCTGGTCCAAGTGAACCCACAGTTGACTGGAAACGATTATGTTCGGCTACTTGGAGACCACAAAACAACGATGGAATTTTTGTGGATGACAGCGCGCCATGTCACCTGGCCACAATTGTACGTGATTGATTTGAAGAACATTCTGGACCATGGGAGCGAATGTTCTGGGCAGCATTGAACATTTATGGTACATAATCCGCAGGTCAGTTGATGCACAAAATGTTGCACCGACAACACTTTCGCAATTATTAACGGCTATAGAGACAGCATTGCTCAATATTTGTTCAGGTGACTTCCAACGACATGTTGAGTCCATGTTATGTCGAGTTGCTGCACTACACTGGGCAAATGGAGATTCGAAACGGTACTGGGAGGTATCTCATGACTTTCCTGATCTCGCTATATTAATTCTTACAGTAAAGTCTTATAAAGGCTTAATATGAAGTAGCAAGTAAAACCAGCAGCAGGATAGTGATACCCAGCTAGTGGTTATTATTCATCAAAGGAACAACAGCGAAGCCGGGACCAGGCAGACATCATGTAGTGACCATCGAGGGTCGTCGATTATTGAAGGGAAAGTTCGAAAAAATCACATGAAAGGTACGTCGTGTATTTCAAAGTTGTAACAGCAGTCCAGATATTACAGTGACTACACGTAGGGAGTTGAAAACAGTGGACCGCAGTAGTGGAGAAGGTACTCCTAAGCTACATCTTCCCCATAGTCAGTGCCAAGCTATGCTTGACGTGGCGTAAAGAGTGAGACCACTGAACAGTGGATGACTGGAAACGACTGATTTGGATCCGATTGAAGCGAATGCCTGGAGAACTTTACCTGTCATCATGTGTACTGCCAATAATGAAGTATCGAGGAGGTGGTTTTACGATATGGGGGGTGTTGGGCGTTTTCCGTGGCTAGGTCGCGGACCCCTTCAGGGATAAAGAATGGATGGATATGAACACATTTTATGCCATTGTTACGACCCCTGCTAATCAAGGGGCAAAACCCGCCATGGTGACTTAGAGATAGGTTTGGCAGAGAGGTATGAAACATGCTGGAACGGATGGAGGTACACAGACAAGTGTGGCATTGACTTTTATTCCACCGAAGAATACACAGTGCCTTTGCTGATCCAGACGACGGCGGTATGGCCTCTGTATTTGTGTCACAGCAAACAACAGCGCCGGAATCTGATGCTATAGCACCCGTCCGCCCCGTCCTCGTGACGTAATGGCCTCGCTTGGTAATATATATATATATATATATATATATATATATATATATATATATATACAGGGTGGTCCATTGATAGTGAACGGGCCAAATATCTCACAAAATAAGCATCAAACGAAAAAACTACAAAGAACGAAACTCATCTAGTTTGAAGGGGGAAACCAGATGGCGCTATGATTGGCCCGATACATGGCGCTGCCATAGGTCAAACGGATATCAACTGCGTCTTTTTTTAAATAGGAACCCCTTTTTTATTATATATTCGTGTATTATGTAAAGAAATATGAATGTTATAGTTGAACCACTTTTTTCGCTTTGTGATAGATGGCGCTGTAATAGTCACAAACGTATAAGTACGTGGTATCACGTAATATTCTGCCAGTGCGGACGGTATTTGCTTCGTGATACATTACCCTGTCAAAATGGACCGTTTACCAATTGCGGAAAAGGTCGATATAGTGTTGATGTATGGCTATTGTGATCTAAATGCCCAACGGGCGTGTGCTATGTATGCTGCTCGGTATCCTGGACGACATCATCCAAGTGTCCGGACCGTTCCCCGGATAGTTACGTTATTTAAGGAAAACGAAGTGTTCAGCCACATGTGCAAAGTCAACCACGACCTGCAACAAATGATGGTGCCCAAGTAGGTGTTTTAGCTGCTGCCGCGGCTAATCCGCACATCAGTAGCAGACAAGTTGCGCAAGAATCGGGAATCTCAAAAACGTCGGTTTTGAGAAAGCTACATCAACCTCGATTTCACCCGTACTATATTTCTATGCACCAGGAATTGCATGGCGACGACTTTGAACGTCGTGTACAGTTCTACTACTGGGCACAATAGAAATTATGGGACGATGACAGATTTATTGCACGCGTTCTATTTAGCGACGAAGCGTCATTCACCAACAGCGGTAACGTAAACCGGCATAATATGCACTATTGGGCAACGGAAAATCCACGATGGCAGCGACAAGTGGAACATCAGCGACCTTGGCGGGTTAATGTATGGTGCGGCATTATGGGAGGAAGGATAATTGGCCCTCATTTTATCGATGGCAATCTAAATGGTGCAATGCATTCAGATTTCCTACGTAACGTTCTACCGAAGTTACTACAAGACGTTTCACTGCATGACAGAATGGCGATGTACTTCCAACATGATGGATGTCTGGCATATAGCTCGTGTGCGGTTGAGGCGGTATTGAACATCATATTTCATGACGGTGGACTGGTCGTCGAAGCCCGCACGTTCACCGGATCTGACGTCCCCGGATTTCTTTCTGTGGGGAAAGTTGAAGGATATTTGCTGTCGTGATCCACCGACAACTCTTGACGACATGCGTCTGCGCATTGTCAATGCATGTGCGAACATTACGGAAGGCGAACTACTCGCTGTTGAGAGGAATGTCGTTACACGTATTGGCAAATGCATTGACGTTGACGGACATCATTTTGAGCATTTATTGCATTAATGTGGTATATACAGGTAATCACGCTGTAACAGCATGCGTTCTCAGAAATGATAAGTTCACAAAGGTACATGTATCACATTGGAACAACCGAAATAAAATGTTCAAAAGTACCTATGTTCTGTATTTTAATTTAAAAAAACCTACCAGTTACCAACTGTTCGTCTAACATTGTGAGCCATATGTTTGTGACTATTACAGCGCCATCTATCATCAAGCGAAAAAAGTGGTCCAACTAAAACATTCTAAAACAATCTTTACGTACTACACGAATATGTAATAAAAAATGGGGGTTCCTATTTAAAAAAACGCAGTTGATATCCGTTTGACCTATGGCACCGCCATCTAGCGGCCCAACCATAGCGCCATCTGGTTTCCCCCTTCAAGCCAGACGAGTTTCGTTCTTTGTAGTTTTTTCTTTTGACACTTATTTCGTGAGATATTTGGGCCGGTCACTATCAATGGACCACCCCGTATATGGTACATAAATATGTATGTAATACATAAAGGGGAAATGTTGTTAGTAAAAATCTTGAAAAGTTCTTGGCCGATTCATTCCTTATTTTTACACTACACTCTAATAAACATCCAGATAGACATAGGCTACTTATTTTTTAAATGTATATCGTAAATAAATAATTACAATATGTAAAGGGAAAACGCTGTGAGCAATAACATAGAAAAGTTCTTGACAATTTTTTTTTCAGGTTTTACATGATGCTCCAGCTGACATTCGGACAGTTACTGGCAGTACAACTTTTGGTTACATGTATTATGAAAATAGATATTTAACATACCAACGGGAACTTCTCCTAATATTAGTATTAGTCTCATTATTTGTTAGGATGATTTGGAGTATCGCCTGCAGTGTCTGCCTCTGTTAATGAATAACTTGACTCGTTTCATATTTACGGAGGCTCTCCTAGGTGAAAGAATGAAGAAATAAAAGGTGTTTACAATCGTATGTTATGTTGTTGCACTCAGTACTAACTTGGGTGATGGGAAGAGTAAGCCATAAATTCACGTCTCTATCCTGCAGTCGCTCTGCGGTGTTGTGTCGTTCGGCAATCAGTCGATGGGCAGATCAGCGCGCCAGACACGTTGCTTTGGAGCCGCTTTCAGAAACAGGAACTTGCGCAGTAAATTATACGTATGCCACCGACAGGAAATCGATGGCCGCTGGCACTATTCACGCCTCAACAAAGAGCGCAGAGTTAATAACGTCAGTTTAAAATCGACGTTTTTGTATGTAGATCAGGTCCCTTTTTTTAGCCCCAGAACACAAAATTGATTACCAAGTCGGTTTGCGCGTATCGGAAACATCTGCTGAATTACTTATCGACCTCCACGCCCAACTGCAACTCGGAAAGTTCGAGGCATGCTTCGTCCTAGACATTACTAACCACTTGTTATTAAACATTCCTTGCCGAACTACATGTTTTAAGATGGCTTCAGTGATTAGTAGCTTTTACTTTCTTCTTATTATTTGTAATCCGGACAGACAATATATTCTCCCGCTTTTTAATGATGGTTTAAAATTTCATATTTACTTTATGCTGGGAAAAGGTGACACATATACATTAACCCCTTACAAATTCACTTATATATTATTAAAACAAACTAAAATCAAGCTTTAGTTTAATTTAAAACACATACCGGCTCAAACAATTATAGCTGGTGCTGACTTTAACTTACCCACGATATGTTGGCTAAAATACATGTTTAAAAGCAGAGGTACGCATAAAACATCATCCAAAATTGTGCTAAACGCGTTGTCTGAAAATAATTTCGAGCAGTTAGTTCATGAGCCCACGCGAATAGTAAACGTTTGTGAAAACACACTTGATCTCTT
This sequence comes from Schistocerca cancellata, assembly GCF_023864275.1. Lineage (NCBI taxonomy): Eukaryota > Metazoa > Arthropoda > Insecta > Orthoptera > Acrididae > Schistocerca > Schistocerca cancellata. Next base: position 850,661,935 of record NC_064628.1, read on the forward strand.
AGCAATGCATAATCCTGAGCTGATAACGAACATCAATACGGATATAGTGATTATGAAAATCCTCCAAAAATAAACGAAACATATAACTACTCAAAAAAAAAGCAGATAGAAATTCACTTGACGCCTTCCTGAGAGACAATCTCCTCTCCTTCGAAATTAACAATGTAAGTGTAGATCAGATGTGGCTTGAATTCAGAGTAACAGTATCGACAGCAACAGGGAGAGTTATACCAAATAAATTAACAAACGACTGAACTGATACCCATTGGTATACAAAACAGGTCAGAACACTGCTGCAGAAGCAACGAAAAAAGCATGCCAATTTTAAATGAACGCAAAATCTCCCACATTGGCGATCTCTTACAGAAGCTCGAAATTTAGGGCTGGTTTCAATGCTAGTTTTTATAATAGTTCCCACACTGAAACTTTGTCTCGAAACCTGGTAGAAAATCCAAAGAGATTCTGGTCGTATGTAAAGAGTGCTAGCGGCAACATACAATCAATTTCTTTTTTGCGTGATAGCAGTGGAAATTCTATCGATCACAATGCTGCCAAAGCCGAGGTACTAAAAGCAACCTTTCGAAATTCCTTCACCAAAGAAGACGAAGTAAATATTCCAGAATTCGAATTAAGAACAGCTTCCAACGTAACTTAGAAGTAGATATCCTCAGAGTAGTCAAGCAATTTAAAACACACAATGAAAGCAAGTCTTCTGGTCTAGACTGTATACCAGTTACGTTCCTTTCAGAGTATGCTGATGCATTGGCTCCATACTTAACAATCATGTACCCAAAGACTGGAAAGTTGCACAGATCACACCAATATTCAAGTAGGAGTAATCCACCAAATTACAGCCCCATATCATTAACGTCAATATGAAGCAGGAGCTTGGAACAAATGTATTGTGTTCACACATTATGTATTACCTCGAAGAGAACGGTCTATTGACACACAGTCAACACCGATTTAGAAAACGCGTGAAAAACAACTAGCTCTTTACTCACGCAAAGTATTTTGTGCTATCGACAAGGGACTTCAAATTGATCCCGTATTTCTAAAGTTCCAGAAGGCTTTTGACATTGCAGCATACAAATCGGCTTGTAGTGAAATTGCGTGCTTATGGAATATCGTCTCATTTATGTCACTGGATTCGTGATCTCCTGTCAGAGAGGTCACTGTTCGTAGTAACTGACGGAAAGTTAACGAGCAAAACAGAAGTGATTTCTGATATTCATCAAGGTAGTTTTATAGGCCCTCTGCTGTTCCTTATCTATATAAACAATTTGGGACACAATCTCGGCAATCGTCTTAGGTCGTTTGCAGATGATGCTGTCATCAGAAGATGAAAACAAATTGCAAAACGATTAAGAAATTGGCAGTTGACCCTAAATGCCGGCTGAAGTGGCCGTGCGGTTCTAGGCGCTGCAGTCTGGAACCGCGAGACCGCTACGGTCGCAGGTTCGAATCCTGCCTCGGGCATGGATGTGTGTGATGTCCTTAGGTTAGTTAGGTTTAACTAGTTCTAAGTTCTAGGGGACTAATGACCTCAGAAGTTGAGTCCCATAGTGCTCAGAGCCATTTGAACCATTTTTTTGACCCTAAATAATGAAAAGTGTGAGGTCAACCACATGAGTGCTAATAGAAACCCAATAAACTTTCGTTACACTATAAATCAGTCAAATCTAAACACCGTAAATTCAATGAAATACCCAGGAAATACAATTACGAACTACTTAAAATTGGAAAAAAAATTAAAATGTGTGTCAATTCCTAAGGGACTAAATTGCTGAGGTCGTCAGCCCCTATAGTTACACACTACTTAAACTAACTTATGCTAAGAACCTACACACACCAATGCCCGAGGGAGGACTCGAACCTCCGGCGAGAGGGTCCGCTCAATCCGTGACCTGGCGCCCCAGACAGCGCGGCCACTCCGCGCGGCTTAAATTGGAAAGAACACATAGAAATTGTTGTGGGGAAGGCAAACCAAAGACTGCGTTTTATTGGCAGAACTCTTTGAAATTGTAACAGATCTACTAAAGAAACTGCCTACACCATCCTTGTCAGTCCTCTTTTGGAGTACTGCTGACCGGTCTGGGATCCTCACCTGATAGGGTTAAGGCACTACATCGAGAAAGTTCAAAGAAGAGCAGCACATTTTTCATTAGGGTGAAATAGGGGAGAGATTGTCACCGACACGACACAGGAATCGGGGTAGACATCATTAAAACAAAGACGTTTTTCGTTGCGGCGTAATCTTGTCACGAAATTTCAATCACCAGCTTTCTCCTCTGAATGCGAAAATATTTTGCTGTCGCCGACCTACATAGGGAGAAACGATCATCGCAATATAGTAACGGAAATCAGAGCTCGCACGGAAAGATATAGGTGTTCGTGGAATAATAAAGAATTATTGTGAAGGTGAGTCGATGAACCCTCTGCCAGGCACTTAAGTGTGATTTGCAGAGTATCCCTTGTAGATGTAGATGTGGATGTAATGAACAACCATTGCTAAAATTTCTGTTTAGTTGTTGGTTTCAATTCAATAGTTTTTACACATAAAATTAAAAAACAATCTTATAAAACTTTAACCGCATTAGAGAATCCTCTTGTACCTCGTAAAAAACTTTAACCGCATTAGAGAATCCTCTTGTACCTCGTTGAATTATTCATTATAAGGTAAACAGGTTAAATCTTCTTTAATTGAAGTGCTGCTTTTGAGTAGATGTCTGTGTCATCAGACTTTCAGTAGCAGATATCCTGGGTCGTGACAGAATTCCTTGCAAAAGCCACTAGTTTCTCGCAATCATTTTATGTCAGTGATTCAGTGGCTTTGCTGTAACGTGACCCATGTGCTCTCCAAACATTAACCATCTGATTCTGAACTCCATTTGCAGTATCTTTGACTTTACTGTTTCGCTGACTTTGATGTACACTTTCTTTAGAATTGCAGTAATAGGTAAACAAGGCTTCAAATTTAGACAGCTCGTTTGTGAGGCATATGTTTGTTTTTGGTGGCCATAAAGAACGTTACTTTGTAATATCAATGAAAGTAAAAAATAAGGCTTTCACTGGGATACATCCAAAATAAAAACGTACTGCTGCGTACTCCAAAAGACTGAATTTCATTAAAAATATGTTGGAACTATTTTTGCTTGATAGCATGGGGTGCAGATCTCAGAAACCATGAAACATAAACAAGAGGATCACAAAAATTTCATGTACCGTATATTACTCTGAGCAATCAAAATGAAATTATGGTAAAATTCTAAATGTATCTATAGAACTAAAACATCGCATTCTCTGACTGCATGTAGAATATTTCGAATATTTCTTTAGCATCTGGAACACTGCCAGAAGGCCATAGTTAATGGTTTCCAGGTTGATAGCGTGTGTCCTATCTGGGGAAATTCGTTCGTAGAATTCTCCACTACCGTCTAATGAACAAAATACGTGCGTACGGAATGTTGGACCAACTTTGTCATTGAATCTGTAAAGTATGTAGCAACTACGATACTGACTGGCTTTCTAAAATATCTTCAGACGTAATTGTAACTTCTGGGGTACCCCAAGGGAGTTATAGGACCACATTCAACACAATATTTATATATAGCGGAGAAGATAACGTCAGAAGCCCCATGAGGCTGTTCGTGAATGTTATTGTTTTGTATACATAAGTCTGTCTAGAAAAGGGTCGAAAAATACGTCAACACCTGCACAGGACGGACGCTTGGAGGATATATTGGCATTTGACGTACAAATAAACAGAAGACTCGTTAGTATGTGATTACACGATTGCCGAACATTCACTGGAAGCTCTGACATCCATTCTGGCTGTGTGAATCACAGTAGTCTCCTAGATAAACTGTTCATGGGATTGATGGTATAGCCAACGTAGGAATGATGTTATATCGGAGCAAAATAATGCAGGAAGTTGTAGTTAGTAATTCAAGCAATATACTCCGGGGACGTAATTCTGACTGGGGAGAAATCACGTATCGGGTTGCCAAGGGCCAGACTTAGGTCCTCAGTATTCCTCATATATGTAAACGTTCTTTCGTCTAATATACAACAAACAGACTCAGTTCGTTTTGCCGATGACACTAGTATTGTAAAGAATCCACGTACACGTACCGAAACACAAGAAACGGTAAGCAAAGTTCTTTAAAGTATGATAGGTTTTCAGCTAATGGTTCCATCGTCCATTTTAAAAAGACACGACATATTCATTTCTGCACATCAAGGAGTACTACACCAATAATACGTGTGACGTATGGTGAGGAAATAATGAATAGGGTGGAAACTTCAAAACTCTAGGACAACTTCGTACAGCCAAATTTGCACTCAAAATTATTGCAAATCTTGGGGAGAGACAAATCAGTTAGCTGACATATTTTGCATATTTTCATTCAATAAGGTCTTACGCGATTATGTTGTGGGGTAACTCACTTTAAGAAATAAAGTCTTCTTTGCTATAAGACGTCCTGTAATAGTAATATGTGGTGCTCATCCACGATCATATTTAGACGCCTCTTTAAGGAGTTGGACAGTCTGACTACTGCTTAAGAGTGTATTTATTCCCTCATGAAATTTGTTGTAAATAATCCGATACTGTCTAGAATGAACAATGATGTACATAATTACAATACCAAAATAAAAAAAGACTTTCACCACGCCACATTAAGGTTATCTTTAGCATTAAAAGGGGTGCACCAAGCTGCAATAAGAATTTTTATCAGTTACGCAGTGATATAAAATGTCTCACAGACAGAAAAGTAAAATTTCAAATAAACTGAAGGGGTTTGTCCTTGACAACTCTTACTTCATAGAAGAACTTCTGTTATCGTAATGTATGAAAATCTGGTGGATGGGAGTTACTAGCTCACATATGCGTATATCATTCCTTTAAAAAATAAATAAATAAACAAGCTTAAAAATTTACAGCCTGTAAAAATATGTACAAATTACTTTGTGATGTGAAACTACTGTTCATCGTGTAAATAATCCGTGGAATCTGAAACTACCTTAGTAACTAACTCAAGAATGTAAGCGTATACGTGCAGAGAATTGTGAAGTGGGACGACCGCATAAAATTAACCACAGTGAAATTCATGGAAAGAGTGCCGATAAAGTATTGTTCACCCTCGAAGGAGGTAGCTGACTAAACTCTGTTTTGGCTGACTCTTGACTATTGTTCATCAGTCTGGGACCTTTACCAGACAGAATCGGAAGAGGAAACAGAGCAAATCCAGAGAGCAAGTTTTGTCTAAAGTTCGTCTGTTAAGCGTGAAAGCGACACGAAGATGTACATGAAACTCGAATGGCAGACGTTAGAGAGACGTTTTTCAAGTCGATGTCGTTCGCTGTTAAAGGCCCCAGAGTGTACGTTCCTGGAAGAGAAATATTCACTCTGTGTGGAAGAAAAAGAAAAAAGACGTCACCACGTAGGAATTATCCGAATGGAACGGAAATCGGTAGATGTGATGAGCATGTACAAACAAACAAATAATTACAATTCGCTGGTCGTCGGGGGACACATCACTAAAGACAACTGTACTCCAGTCGATGAGATTCCAGGTCGAAGTCGTGTCTTGTGTCGCCCCTGACTGCAGTGCGAGACCAGTCTGACTGTACGGCCATTGGGGTGCCATTTCCTTTCACAGCAGGACCCCTTTGGTTGTCATCTGCGGCACCCTTACAGCGCAGCGGTACGTCGACGATATTCTACGTCCCGTCTTGTTGCCCTTCGTGGAAAGTCACTCTAGACTTACATTTTAGCAAGATAATGCCCGACCCCATATGGCGGAAACTTCTACTGCTTTTCATCGTGTTTGCCAAACCCTGCATTGGCCAGCAAGAACGCCGGATCTCTTATCAACTGAGAACGTTATGAGCAGTGTGCTCCAACCAGCTCGGAATTCTGGCGATATAACGCGTCGGTTGGACATTATTTGGCACGATATCCCTCATAAGGACATGTAACAGTTCTATCAAAGAATAACAAACCAAATTATTGCTTGTTTAAGGGCTAGAGGTGAACTAAAACGTTATCGACTTTCTCAATTTGTAAAGATCTTCCTCTTGAATAAACCATCAAATTTTTCTGAAGCTGTAATTATTTGTTTGCATGTACATGTACATTACATCTACCGATTTCCGTCCCATGCATATAACTCCTGCGTGATGTGTCGTTTCTTCTCTCGCTCCCTCTCTCTGTCTCTTTTTTCCCATAGAGTGTCTATATTCCTCCTACAAATATTTCGCGGAAAGATCATCAAGACGTACGTATTTATTCGTCCTACATATAATTCGCGAAAAGACCGCGAAGACAAGTTTCGAACTTAGGCTGAGGCTTGCCAACAAACGTCTTTCGGCACACTATTCGCGACTATGACAGGAAAGGTGGATGGGGCTTGCGGAATATAGACGTAAATGTCGATGTAACTCCACTGAGGTAGGGCGTTTGAAAAGTCCGTACAAAGTCCAAGAGAAGGCACCACCGGTGCGTATCGAGGTCATGTTTAGTTAGTAGCATCTTTGGAAAGAACGTACACCAAGTTTCAGCTAGTTGGTCTATTTCTTGTTTGGCATTCGTGTGAGTCAAGGAAGTCAAGTAATTGTCAAAAAATGGACGAAAAAGAATTTCGTGTGGTGATTAAAGATTATTTTATGAAAGCAAACTGCCTCAGGAGACTCAAGAGAAGCTTGAGAAACATTACTGTGACTGCACCTTCGATTAGAACAGTTTATAAGTGAAACTTCCTGGCAGATTAAAACTGTGTACCCGACCGAGAATCGAACTCGGGACCTTTGCCTTTCGCGGGCAAGTGCTCTACCATCTGAGCTACCGAAGCACGACACACGCCCGGTACTCACAGCTTTACTTCTGCCAGTATCTCGTCTCCTACCTTCCAAACTTTACAGAAGCTCTCCTGCGAACCTTGCAGAACTAGCACTCCTGAAAGAAAGGATATAGCGGAGACATGGCTTAGCCACAGCCTGGGGGATGTTTCCAGAATGAGATTTTCACTCCGCAGCGGAGTGTGCGCTGATATGAAACTTCCTGGCAGATTAAAACTGTGTGTCCGACCGAGACGAACTCGGGACCTTTGCCTTTCGCGGGCAAGTGCTCTACCATCTGAGCTACCGAATCACGACTCACGGCCGGTACTCACAGCTTTACTTCTGCCAGTATCTCGTCTCCTACCTTCCAAACTTTACAGAAGCTCTCCTGCGAACCTTGCAGAACTAGCACTCCTGAAAGAAAGGATATAGCAGAGACATGGCTTAGCCACAGCCTGGGGGTTTCAAAATTTTCGGAGTGGCCATATGGGCACAAGTGATGCTGATCGTTCTGGACGCCCTGTGGAGGTTACGACTCCAGAAATCATTGATAAAATCCATGATATGATGACGGATGACAGACGAGAGTTAAGGTGTTTGAGGTTGCTAGTGCTGTGGGCATCTCGAATGAACGGGTACATAATATTTTGCTTAAGCATTTGGACATGAGAAAGCTATCCGCAAAATGGTTTCCGCGATTGCTCACGCTTGACCAAAAACGGAATCGTGTGAAGTGTTGCAAGGATGGTTTGCAGCTGTTCAGGAAGAATCCACTGGACTTTAAGCGTCGTTTCCTCACTGTGGATGAAACATGGATACGTTACTATACTCCTGAGACCAAAGAACAATCGAAACAATGGGTTACCAATGGAGAATCTGCACCAAAAAAGGGCGAAGACCATTTCTTCGGCCGGAAAAGTTTATGGCGGCTGTCTTTTGGGATTCGCAAGGGATAATCCTCATCGACTATCTGGAAAAGGGTAAAACTGTTACAAGTGCTTATTGCTCATCGTTATTGGACCGTTTGAAAACCGAGCTGCGAGAAAAACGCCGGCGATTGGACCGCAGAAAAGTCCTTTTCCATCATGACAATGCACCGGCACAAACCTCAACAGTTGAGGTCGCAAAGTTAATGGGAATAGGATTCCAACTCGTTTCACATCCCCCCTATTCTCCACACTTGGCTTCCTCGGAATACTATTTATTCCCCAATTTGAAGAAATGGCTGGCGGGACAAAGATTTCATTCAAACGAGGAGGCGATTGCAGCAACTATTAGCTATTTTGCAGACTTGGACAATTCCTACTATTCGGAAGGGATCAACGAATTAGAACAGCGTTGGACGAAAAATAAAAAAAGGTTTACCGCAAACACGTAAGCAGTTTTAATTTTGGACGTAGTTTTCAAACGGCCGTCGTATGTAGGGGTCAGGTAGTGTCCTGTACTGTGTGGAGGACACACCATGCACTGTCATGTCTCTGTTCAACTGTCAGACGACAGGTAGTGCGCTCGGAATGCTGTCAAACAATGACCCCCGCCAGCCGACATTAGTGTTGTCATCGAGCAAATACCGTGAAATTACAACCGCCTCTCTGTGAGAACACACAGTATCGAGCGGGTGACCTGGACAAACCGAAGTCCACAACCAGGAGGCTATGCATTGACGGACACGAAATACAAACAACAAAATTTCAGAGTTCAGGCAAGGGCCGCCATTTGAAAGATAACTGCCGCCTTCTGTTTCTTAACAAATCACTCAAAATTTTAACTGTTTTCAATTGTTTGCAATCGTTTTTCCGGTAAGCCCATGTGAAGACGCATCTAAATATTATTTAAGTGACGCAGTTAACCTTCGCTTGCATACGGAAAACAGACTCTTTAACTGTCAGAAGGAAATAACGGAACGTGATAATAGCTTCTTAGTTCTACAAAAAAGAAAAAAGTGAACGGAGAACACAGATTACAAAGTACTAGACTAATAGAGACCTCTTTATTGGAAATCGTCCGTATCACGCAGATAATTGTGCAGTTTGCATAATACTTGTCAACTCTGAATACTACAAAAGCGCTAAGCATTGAAAATATAACGAATTTTTTTGTGAGCACTTGATGAGAACGCCTGTATAGAGTTGTAAAACTACTGTACACTACCGTAGACTATCACGCGTAAGCGTAGACTACGGTACATTTTCTAACAGCCTTGGGCAGTTAGCACCGTAACTGCGTCACCTGATATGTTTGGTGTGTTAGATATCTACCGGCATTATCTCATTTCGACCGCTTTGTCTGCATATGCAAACTATATCTTAGTAGAAGCCCTATAAACCGGAAGCGGTGAACCGTCTAGAAACTGAATAAGGACTGTAAAGGGGTGTGTCCTCCTGTCTGTTACTTACAGATAAATAGAGCATATAGCAAAATTAAAATTTTCAATGAATAATTTAAGTTTGATATGGGATCATAATATGAATTGTTACAGTCTGTATTCTTTCATAATCGCAATAAGCATATGGTTGCGGGGAAAATAAATGAAGTTTCGGAAATCAGTCACATTAATGCAGAGTCTGCTAATAAAATGCTTTATTGGACGAACTATACCTTATACAGAATAAAGAGATGTACACTGAAGGTTACTGATCAACGCATAAGACTTTAAAAGGTACATAAAATAAGGTTGGCAAAGGAACGGCCTTACTTATTACTGACTGTAGATCAATTTAGACTCTAGAATGAATATGACCAATGGAATGCATGCTGTCCACATGGGCCCACCACTCAAACCCCAGCCACAAAGATTTATGCTCCGTTTTCAGTTCGAAGGCAAAGGAAAAGATTTACAGCACGAGCCGCAACATTGGATTAATAAGTTCGACCTACATAATGCAGCCGATTTCACTTGCACTGCATTGCTTAACCTAATACAACGTAGCGATCTAACCAATAGGTTTGCAGCTGCAAGAAGTGAACAAAGCAGCTTCGCCATCGGACCAAGACTAACACAACAGAAACTGGGATTACCCCACAATGAAGTCCAGCTTGCAGAAAAACGAATCTCTCGAGGCAAGCGTCTGATTGGACGCCGAAATCAAAGAACCTGCCGCGAGACATGTCACACGTCCAGCTAAAAGTGACTTCAAAAAGCTGTGTAAGACAGTACAGCATCGATACCAGAAAATGCACTTGTGTGACTTTTTGGATAAGACGGGGTACCGCAGTGTTAAATTAAAAATGAAAGGAGTCGAGGAAAAAAGCAGACGTATTTCACATAGTAACTCTGAAATGAGATACCAGAGACTTGTACGTAGCTTATACCGACATGCACCGAAAATGTCACTGAACACCCATCGAAATTGCTGTACTGTCTTCTAGCGATATTGGACACCGAAATATCCTGAAGAAGATCGCAGCAGAGGAGTCGAAGCGTCGATTATTTTAGAAGGAAGTATGATGCGGCCTAACAGGCCAGAAGATTTCAACTTTAGTGCTGCAAAGTTTGTGCAGAACCTTACGACACCATACCTGTTTTCAAATCGTATTTTTCTTTACATTGTGAAAACAAGGGAAATGCGTCCAATTTTTTTTATTTTTAATACAATGAACATGGAGGTCTGTGGCAGTGAATGGTTTGATCCCGTGGCCACTGATTTACGTTTAAAGCCCTGTCGACGGCAGCTCTTGTAAAGATGCCGCCGGCCGCTGTGACCGAGCGATTCTAGGCGCTTCAGTCTGGAACCGCGCGACCGCTATGATCGCAAGTTCGATTCCTGCCTCTGGCTTGGATCTGTATGATGTTTTTAGGTTAGTTAGGTTTAAGTAGTTCTAATTTCTAAGGGGCTGATGACCTCAGATGTTAAGTCCCATAATGCTCAGAGCCATTTGAACAATTTTTTGAAAGATGCCCTCGTTGCAATACAGTGTCGCTTGCGTGCACCACATGAATCAGGAAATACTTGTTTATTACGCATGGTTACAAATACACTCCTGGAAATTGAAATAAGAACACCGTGAATTCATCGTCCCAGGAAGGGGAAACTTTATTGACACATTCCTGGTGTCAGATACGTCACATGATCACACTGACAGAACCACAGGCACATAGACACAGGCAACAGAGCATGCACAATGTCGGCACTAGTACAGTGTATATCCACCTTTCGCAGCAATGCAGGCTGCTATTCTCCCATGGAGACGATCGTAGAGATGCTGGATGTAGTCCTGTGGAACGGCTTGCCATGCCATTTCCACCTGGCGCCTCAGTTTGACCAGCGTTCGTGCTGGACGTGCAGACCGCGTGAGACGACTCTTCATCCAGTCCCAAACATGCTCAATGGGGGACAGATCCGGAGATCTAGCTGGCCAGGGTAGTTGGCTTACACCTTCTAGAGCACGTTGGGTGGCACGAGATACATGCGGACGTGCATTGTCCTGTTGGAACAGCAAGTTCCCTTGCCGGTCTAGGAATGGTAGAACGATGGGTTCGATGACGGTTTGGATGTACCGTGCACTATTCAGTGTCCTCTCGACGATCACCAGTGGTGTACGGCCAGTGTAGGAGATCGCTCCCCACACCATGATGCCGGGTGTTGGCCCTGTGTGCCTCGGTCGTATGCACGATGTTGGGGCGTGAGCGGAAGACGGCCTAACGGTGTGCGGGACCGTAGCCCAGCTTCATGGAGACGGTTGCGAATGGTCCTCGCCGATACCCCAGGAGCAACAGTGTCCCTAATTTGCTGGGAAGTGGCGGTGCGGTCCCCTACGGCACTGCGTAGGATCCTACGGTCTTGGCGTGCATCCGTGCGTCGCTGCGGTCCTGTCCCAGGTCGACGGGCACGTGCACCTTCCGCCGACCACTGGCGACAACATCGATGTACTGTGGAGACCTCACGACCCACGTGTTGAGCAATTCGGTGGTACGTCCACCCGGCCTCCCGCATGCCCACTATACGCCCTCGCTCAAAGTCCGTCAACTGCACATACGGTTCACGTCCACGCTGTCGCGGCATGCTACCAGTGTTAAAGACTGCGATGGAGCTCCGTATGCCACGGCAAACTGGCTGACACTGACGGCGGCGGTGCACAAATGCTGTGCAGCTAGCGCCATTCGACGGCCAACACCGCGGTTCCTGGTGTGTCCGCTGTGCCGTGCGTGTGATCATTGCTTGTACAGCCCTCTCGCAGTGTCCGGAGCAAGTATGGTGGGTCTGACACACCGGTGTCAATGTGTTCTTTTTTCCATTTCCAGGAGTGTAGATTATGTCTATTTAAGTAATAAAAGTCTTATGTAACTGCTGGCCCTCAAAAGTTCAAGATAACGATAGAAAATAATGAAATTTTACTCACTGTATATATTATATAATATCTACATCTACATCTACATTTATACTCCGCAAGCCACCCAACGGTGTGTGGTGGAGGGCACTTTACGTGCCACTGTCATTACCTCCCTTTCCTGTTCCAGTCGCGTATGGTCCGCGGGAAGAACGACTGTCTGAAAGCCTCCGTGCGCGCTCTAATCTCTCTAATTTTACATTCGTGATCTCCTCGGGAGGTATAAGTAGGGGGAAGCAATATATTCGACACCTCATCCAGAAACGCACCCTCTCGAAACGTGGCGAGCAAGCTACACCGCGATGCAGAGCGCCTCTCTTGCAGAGTCTGCCACTTAAGTTTGTTTAACATCTCCGCAACGCTATCACGGTTACCAAATAACCCTGTGGCGAAACGCGCCGCTCTTCTTTGGATCTTCTCTATCTCCTCCGTCAACCCGACCTGGTACGGATCCCACACTGATGAGCAATACTCAAGTATAGGTCGAACGAGTGTTTTGTAAGCCACCTCCTTTGTTGATGGACTACATTTTCTAAGGACTCTCCCAATGAATCTCAACCTGGTACCCGCCTTACCAACAATTAATTTTATATGATCATTCCACTTCAAATCGTTCCGCACGCATACTCCCAGATATTTTACAGAAGTAACTGCTACCAGTGTTTGTTCCGCTATCATATAATCATACAATAAAGGATCCTTCTTTCTATGTATTCGCTATAGATTACATTTGTCTATGTTAAGGGTCAGTTGCCACTCCCTGCACCAAGTGCCTATCCGCTGTAGATCTTCCTGCATTTCGCTACAATTTTCTAATGCTGCAACTTCTCTGTATACTACAGCATCATCCGCGAAAAGCCGCATGGAACTTCCGACACTATCTACTAGGTCATTTATATATATTGTGAAAAGCAATTGTCCCATAACACTCCCCTGTGGCACGCCAGAGGTTACTGTAACGTCTGTAGACGTTAAAGAGCAAATGGTTAATTTATAGATGATTTGAAGTATAACGGGTCCCAAATTTAACAGGGAACTGCCAGGAGCAGTGGCCTTAACCTAACTAGACATCGAGTAAAACTGACGTTGGGTAACAGACAGAGGTACGTGATCCCATGCACTAGGAAGCGAAAGCATTATGACCACTGCCCGCCGCGACGCTGGATGCCGCCAGTTCGTTTTGCGGACACGTGACGCGATAACAAAAGTGTGTAAGCAGAGCAGATATTGAAGGGGATTACCTAGCGAAGACATGGGGTGCACGGGGAAATCTATTGAGACAGCGACTTTGACAAAGGGAAGACTATTATCACGCAGAGCCTGTGAAAGAGTATCCCGAAAACTGTGAAGCTGGTCGAATGTTCACGTGCTACTGTTGTGAGCACCTGCGGAATCACAGTGAAACTACCACTAGGCCTTAAATGTTTGGACGTCCATAACTCTTCACAGAACGTGGGATTCGGAGGCTTGTCTGCTCTGTGAAGTAGGCATCTCTGCCGAGAAAACTCAATCCTGGTGCACGTAGAAGTGTTTCGGAGCACACCGTTCTTCGTACATTGTTGAATGTAGAGCTCGGCAGCATACCAACCCTGTGTGTTCACATGTTGACCCAACGTCATCGTCAGTTACGACTGCAGTGGCAACGGGGCCATCGTAATTAGACCGCCGATCAATGGAAACACATTTCTGCTACATTACGTCGATGGTCGTCTCCATAGACGCCGTCGTCGAGGTGGACGGCGGCTCGAAACGTGCAGCTCGCCTCGTACGCAGGCTAATGGGAGCAGTATTATGCTATGGGAGACATTCTCTTGCGCTTGCGCGGGACCTGTGGTAGTAATCGAAGACAGCTGACAGCTGCGAAACACCAGCATCCCTTCATGCATGATGTCTTCGCCGACGGCGATGTCGACTTTCAGCAATGTAACTATTCATGTCTCTGAGCCAGAACCGTGCTACAGTCATTCGAGGAGCATTATAGTGAACTCTTGTCGATGTCTCGCCCACCAAAGTCGCCTAAAGTAAATCATATGGAACCCATCTGGGTCGCTATCGGGGCTATCGCAAATCAGCGGCCTGTTATTTAAGCGAATTAGATGACCTATGCGCAGACGTCGAATGCCAGGTACCTCCACAAACCATCGGGCCCCTGATACACAGAATCAGTGATGTACTTCATTCCAGAGACTGACAAACAAGCTATTAAGCAGGTGGTGGTAATTTTTTGGTTCATCAGTGTATATTGCATACAAGAGTTCATCAGCCATAGTAGCTGGTGTGTGGTGATTTGTCAGTACCAAATGTTTTCATTGGGAGAGACATGTCGAGAACTTGGTAGCCAGAGCAACAGTCAAACTTCCTTTGTATCCAAGTGACGACTATAGAAGCAAGCATGTTTTCTCATGTTGTCGTCTTGAAAGATAACATGACGGAAACTTCAATGATAGGGCACAACCATGTAAAACATTTTAGATAAGTTGTCCAAATTGTCAGCTATGCATAGAAGATTGTTTTGTGTAGCCAATGGCTCCTTTCACCGAAGCGGCAGATGGCCAGTAGGACAACGACGAATACATTAGGCAACGTTCGTTCTCCGCAGACCCCTCTCAGCCGTGGTACTGCGCGCAGAACCAACGTCGCCGTCCCTCTCACCGTATCCACTGTTGTCGGTGGGCCGGTCACTGCCTACGTGCGTGAAGGGTCTAGGAGAGGCGTAACACTGTTCATCCTGCTTAGAATCCGTGGTAATTTCAGAGGTCGTGTGGACACTTATCTCGGCTGAAAACAAGGTCACATTCTGCCTCAAAGTACGCGACACGACTACGACCCAGCACGGTCGAGCGAACAATGTCTGTTCTCCCAGCACTAGTCATGTAAGACCATTCGGATCCTGCTCAGCCTTGAGTATGGCTCTTCTGAATCTGTTGATTCTATATTCACATATCAGTTGTGGGATCTGAACCAACGAAAGAAGTAATGTCATTGAAACTGTTCGCGAACAGCTGAGCGTGTTGATGGCCGCGGTCAGCCGTCTTCAGGCTGCTGCCTCGGAGTGTAGCGGCAGTGGGGAGTCTGGTGCGTCGCAGGGTACACCCCAGGTGTTATATGCTTCACACACTGTCCCTGCTGTCGAGACATCTTCGCGGGTACCGGGCGCGGTTGGGCCACCCTCTCCCCAAGGGGAGTGGCGGGTTCAGCGGCGTTCGCGGCGCACGAGGCGGAGGGTCAATGTGGAGGCTGGCCGAGTGGCATCGCCCGCTCTGCCTGTGAGTGGACATGTGGCTGCTCCTTCAGCAAGGTCCGAGCAGGCACACGGGGGGGAGGGGTTTATTAGTTATTGGGAGCTCCAACGTTAGGCGGGTGATGGAGCCCCTTAGGGAAATAGCGGGAAGGTCGGGGAAGAAGGCCAGTGTTCACTCTGTCTGCTTGCCGGGGGGCCTCATCCGAGATGTGGAGGAGGCCCTACCGGCAGCGATAGAGAGCACTGGGTGCACCCGACTGCAAATTGTTGCTCATGTCGGCACCAATGACTCCTGCCGTCTGGGTTCAGAGGTCATCCTCAGTTCGTACAGGCGGTTGGCGGAATTGGTGAAGGCGGAAAGCCTCGCTCGCGGGATGGAATCAGAGCTAACAATTTGTAGTATCGTTCCCAGAACCGATCGCGGTCCTCTGGTTTGGAGCCGAGTGGAAGGCTTAAACCAGAGACTCAGACGATTCTGCGGAGATCTGGGGTGCAAATTTCTCGACCTCCGCTATCGGGTGGAGAAATGTAGGGTCCCCCTGAATAGGTCAGGCGTGCACTACACGCCGGAAGCGGCTACAAGGGTAGCGGAGTACGTGTGGAGTGCACATGGGGGTTTTTTAGGTTAGAGAATCCCCTCCCTAGGCCCGACAAGACGCCTCCTGAGACGCGGCAAGGTAGGAGTAGGCAAAATGCAACAGGGAATAACAATATTAATGTGCTAATAGTAAACTGCAGGAGCGTCTATAGAAAGGTCGCAGAACTGCTCTCATTAATAAACGGTCACAATGCCCATATAGTACTAGGGACAGAAAGTTGGCTGAAACCAGACGTAAACAGTAATGAAATCCTAAACTCAGATTGGAATGTGTACCGTAGAGACAGGCTGAACAGTGAAGGGGGAGGCGTGTTTATAGCTATAAGAAGTGCAATAGTACCGAAGGAAATTGACGGAGATCCGAAATGTGAAATGATTTGGGTGAAGGTCACGGTTAAAGCAAGCTCAGACATGGTAATTGGATGTCTCTATAGGCCCCCTGGCTCAACAGCTGTTGTGGCTGAGCACCTGAAGGATAATTTGGAAAATATTTCGAGTAGATTTCCCCACCATGTTATAGTTCTGGGTGGAGATTTTAATTTGCCAGATATAGACTGGGAGACTCAAACGTTCATAACGGGTGGCAAGGACAAAGAATCCTGTGAAATTTTTTAAAGTGCTTTATCTGAAAACTACCTTGAGCAGTTAAACAGAGAACCGACTCGTGGGGATAACATATTAGACCTTCTGGTGACAAACAGACCCGAACTATTTGAAAAAGTTAACGCAGAACAGGGAATCAGCGATCATAAAGCGGTTACGGCATCGATGATTTCAGCCGTATATAGGAATATTAAAAAGGGTAGGAAGATTTTTCTCTTTAGAAAAAGTGACAAAAAGCAGATTTCAGAGTACCTGTTGGCTCAACACAAAAGTTTTGTCTCAAGTACAGATAGTGTTGAGGATCAGTGGACAAAGTTCAAAACCGTCGTACATTATGCATTAGATGAGTATGTGCCAAGCAAGATCGTAAGAGATGGAAAAGAGCCACCGCGGTACAACAACCGAGTTAGAAAACTGCTGCGGTAGCAAAGGGAACTTCACAGCAAACATAAACATAGCCAAAGCCTTGCAGACAAACAAAAATTACGCGAAGCGAAATGTAGTGTGAGGAGGGCTATGCGAGAGGCGTTCAATGAATTCGAAAGTAAAGTTCTATGTACTGACTTGGCAGAAAATCCTAAGAAATTTTGGTCTTATGTCAAAGCGGTAGGTGGATCAAAACAAAATGTCCAGACACTCAGTGACCAAAATGGTACTGAAACAGAGGATGACAGACTAAAGGCCGAAATACTAAATGTCTTTTTCCAAAGTTGTTTCACAGAGGAAGATTGCACTGTAGTTCCTTCTCTAGATTGTCGCACAGATGACAAAATGGTAGATATCGAAATAGACGACAGAGGGATAGAGAAACAATTAAAATCGCTCAAAAGAGGAAAGGCCTCTGGACCTGATGGGATACCAGTTCAATTTTACACAGAGTACGCGAAGGAACTTGCCCCCCTTCTTGCAGCGGTGTACCGTAGGTCTCTAGAAGAGCGTAGCGTTCCAAAGGATTGGAAAAGGGCACAGGTCATCCCCGTTTTCAAGAAGGGACGTCGAATAGATGTGCAGAACTATAGACCTATATCTCTAACGTCGATCAGTTGCAGAATTTTGGAACACGTATTGTGTTCGAGTATAATGACTTTTCTGGAGACTAGAAATCTACTCTGTAGGAATCAGCATGGGTTTCGAAAAAGACGGTCATGTGAAACCCAGCTCGCGCTATTCGTCCACGAGACACAGAGGGCCATAGACACGGGTTCACAGGTAGATGCCGTGTTTCTTGACTTCCGCAAGGCGTTCGATACAGTTCCCCACAGTCGTTTAATGAACAAAGTAAGAGCATATGGACTATCAGACCAATTGTGTGATTGGATTGAGGAGTTCCTAGATAACAGGACGCAGCATGTTATTCTCAATGGAGAGAAGTCTTCCGAAGTAAGAGTGATTTCAGGTGTGCCGCAGGGGAGTGTCATAGGACCGTTGCTATTCACAATATACATAAATGACCTGGTGGATGACATCGGAAGTTCACTGAGGCTTTTTGCAGATGATGCTGTGGTGTACCGAGAGGTTGTAACAATGGAAAATTGTACTGAAACGCAGGAGGATCTGCAGCGAATTGACGCATGGTGCAGGGAATGGCAATTGAATCTCAATGTAGACAAGTGTAATGTGCTGCGAATATACAGAAAGATAGATCCTTTATCATTTAGCTACAAAATAGCAGGTCAGCAACTGGAAGCAGTTAATACCATAAATTATCTGGGAGTACGCATTAGGAGTGATTTAAAATGGAATAATCATATAATGTTGATCGTCGGTAAAGCAGATGCCAGACTGAGATTCATTGGAAGAATCCTAAGGAAATGCAATCCGAAAACAAAGGAAGTAGGTTACAGTACGCTTGTTCGCCCACTGCTTGAATACTGCTCAGCAGTGTGGGATCCGTACCAGATAGGGTTGATACAAGACATAGAGAAGATCCAACGGAGAGCAGCGCGCTTCGTTACAGGATAATTTAGTAATCGCGAAAGCTTTACGGAGATGATAGATAAACTCCAGTGGAAGACTCTGCAGGAGAGACGCTCAGTAGCTCGGTACGGGCTTTTATTGAAGTTTCGAGAACATACCTTCACCGAAGAGTCAAGCAGTATATTGCTCCCTCCTACGTATATCTCGCGAAGAGACCATGAGGATAAAATCAGAGAGATTAGAGCCCACACAGAGGCATACCGACAATCCTTCTTTCCACGAACAATACGAGACTGGAATAGAAGGGAGAACCGATAGAGGTACTGAAGGTACCCTCCGCCACACACCGTCAGGTGGCTTGCGGAGTATGGACGTAGATGTAGATGTAGAAACCTGGTAGTCAAGGGAAGGCAGGATTCGGTTACGATTGTGGACAGGTCCGTAATCAGTTACTATTGGTTGCCTTTTACAGTTACGCAAAATTTATTTTAAACCATTAATTCCAGAGTCGACAATAAATAAAAATACCACACGTTATTAATGAAGAAATAAACAACTGTGTAAATAATAGTATTTTCAGTGAGTTACAATTTAGCAAATCACAGATACATGCAGATACCGCAGAAAATATTTTAAAAGCAAGCCTCTGTGATCCGGGCAGAAGGCGTTACACGCCAGGAATGGCAATAAATTAAGAATAGCTTAAAACTCGCTGCAACTTACAAATTACAGGTATAGAAATATTAAAGACAAGTGGCCGCAAACACAGCAGAAGGCGTGGACTGAAGGAGCGTTACATTTCTGGCTACCAGACCTCCTTTTAGAACACACATGTCTTACAAGAACCAAGGGGACACAGACACTGTTCCAGGAATCGACCTCTGAGTAGGTCTGGCAACAAACACTTTCGCGAGCGATGAGATAGGCAGCCAAGAGTTGTATTCACTTCACAAGATAGTAACTCAGACTAGTGGCAGTCTAACGAATGACTAATGATAATCTTGCTGAGGCTACCTCACGTCCAGTAAACCAAATGCAACGATGCAACAATACGCCAAAGACGGAATTGGCGGTCTGCACTACGTCCGCAGAATGCTGTGTTTAGAGCGCCCGGAACGAGAAAGGAAACAGCACCAGCAGAGTAGGATAATGACCCACCGGCCGCTGGTTGAACTCAACAAATTGTGACAAGTTGAACGCAGTAAAGTAATAAGAAGTCGAGGTAAGATAATCAGGGCCGCCTTCCCCAAGCACTCCACTCGCTGCTCTTCGTCTCGGCAACACAACGAGCAGCAACAAGCCACTGGGGAATCGCAAGATCTCACAATGGTGGAGGTTTCTCTACTTGGATTGAAATACACGTATATTAAATTTCCTGGATCCGGTTTACGACGACGCCGTGCACCCTCGTGACCCCAGCCCTTCCATCCGACAGTCCATGCGTGCCGCCAGCGGTCCCGGCGTGTTCTGGCACTGCACGGACCTGGCTCCTCCTGAGTCCCCAACCGAACTGGCCCACTCACACGACCCGGAAAAACGACGTCGCCCAAAAGATAGGGCAACAGTTACCACATATCGATAACCGCCGCTGTTGCCACTAGTGGACAGGCAACGCTTGCGAAAACGATTGGCGCCAGTCAACACGAGAAGAAGACAAACAACAGCAACCATGCCAACTAAACGATACCATCTGGCCTCCAAGAGAGGACGGAAACCTACAAACAGCAGCACGGTTCAGTTGTAGAGCGATAAATTGCAGCCTGGACAGGTCACGATTCTGAATCTGCTGAATTCCGTCATGCGCTGATACTTTCTGTGGTGTCACCGCCAGACACCACACTTGCTAGGTGGTAGCCTTTAAATCGGCCGCGGTCCGCTAGTATATGTCGGACCCGCGTGTCGCCACTGTCAGTGATTGCAGACCGAGCGCCGCCACACGGCAGGTCTAGAGAGACGTCCTAGCACTCGCCCCAGTTGTACAGCCGACTTTGCTAGCGATGCCACACTGACAAATTACGCTCTCATTTGCCGAGACGATAGTTAGCATAGCCTTCAGCTACGTCATTTGCTACGACCTAGCAAGGCGCCATTACCAGTTTATATTGAGATTATAATTTATGTATCATCAAGACCGATGTTCTCCGATTATGTATTAAAGTTAAGTATTACATCAACTACGTACTATTTTTGGCTACTATAATTCCTTGCCATTTTCCAGACCTCTCGCCAGCCTGCGTGAGCTTAAACGCGTGCCTTTCGGCTTCCTCCAAACTCCGTGAATTGGCTCCTGCCAAACATCACTGACATATAATTGTGAATCAGAAACGCGTGATGTTCCCTTTTACACGTGATTAGGTGATGTTATCACTACGCACCGCATTATTGTGTATTCTCAGACGAAAAGTACAGCAGCATGAAAGTCTCAATCAGTGAAATCGATACAAGAAACGTTAGAGCCATCGGAGAAGGTGATAGCGATCTTTCATGCGGGTGGTAGTTTCATAGTGTTCCAAAAAATTACAGCTGTACTTGATACTTATACATTCAAATCACCAAGCTTTACTGCTATTTCAAGTGTCTTAACGTTCTAAACGATGTACTGGATGGGTTGTTCTTGCTTTCAAAGTACATCTCGAAGGAAACGAAGTTGTGTTTATCAGAAATGGCACCTACTGTAAACATCAAACCAACACTGTTTTCCGTTCGCTGTAATTTCTTATACGTTCCAAATTCCTAAAAAGAGAAACTTTTCGGTTGTATATTTTAAGTTGCATGTTTCTTTAACTTGCTCCATTTAACACATTTCAGCAGTAATATTAACATATAAACAAAAGATTTAGATTTAGTTAGATGCTTCAACTAGTGAGTGTGATGGATGGAGGATTCAGTTTTTGAATTTTGTGATGAGAATAATGCATAATTGTTCTTTTGCGTTGATTAGGCAACAGACGTCATTGTTCATTGCTTCACGTCGTTATAATATATAGCTTTTATTATTCCCCCACGGTGTTAATGGGTTCCTTTCAGCAATCTTTTTGTAGATGATTCATTCATAACGTACGATCTTTCCTCTAAGCTGCAGATCTATAGATGATTGTTCATCAAGCTTCTCATCCTGTTTCTTCGTGATGAACCTTAAACAAAATTTCTCCGGACTTCGATTCTGCTTTTTTTTTCTTATTTCGTTTAACACTCACAGCATGCTGCCATAAAGGCAGTTCTTAAGGCATTGTTTTGTACAACCTCACTTTTATATCTTCCCCTTGGAGCGATTCCACACATATATCAGATTTCTAGGTTGCACCCGGTAACAACTCCTTAGGATGTCATAACAAAAACTCCAAAAATTTAGCTTGTTCTGGTTCTTGTTCTGAGGTTTGGCTTGAAAATCACTGGTAAGATTTTTACCGAGCACATTACTTTGATGGTCATTTCTCCTGAGTTTTGCGAAAACTGAGAAATATTGAACACTCATTTTACCGCTTTTTCCTTAGGAGCATCCAGTGCGCCACTCCTCTACCTAGGCGGCTACTGTACCACGTCTACGTATATTGTTCTTCTGCACTACGTCAGGATGATTGTTCTGGTTACCCCTGTTCTTATAAGTTAGGAAGGGAAAAGATACTTTTTATGGCATCTATGACACAGGGGACATGTAGTCATAGATGACGTCATCTATTTGGTATATATTGCCTACGCCAGCTTGAGCTTGCATAATGGAACTTATGTAATTGCCAGATGTGGACACTTCACACTATTGTTATTAGAACAGTTATGACCTGTTGCTCTTAAAAAATTAATCAATGTAAATTCGAAGTCTGCAAATGGATCCAACGCTTATGTTCAAATGGCTGCTTGCAGCATAAGCTCACGTATCTGCTGGATAAATAAAATACTTTCTCGCATAATTTACCCTAAGTGCAGAGCTCTCTAAGAGGCATGTCCAATTGTCTGGCGACTCCATGGAGTGCTGTGTGCACAATGACCATGTATGTTAAATTAAAAGGAAGGTCAGCGTTGGTTGTAATATTGATTGTTTATTGATAGCAAAATCGATTTTCAATCACATAGTGATCATCTTCAGTGGTGTGCTGTGCTGTGTACACCACAGCACTATGTGATTGAAAATCGATTTTGCTATCAATAAACCATCAATGTTACGACCAAGGCATGTCCAAGTTTTGATGACCATTGGCAGAGTTAGCACGTCTCTCCTTTGCGTCAGCGCTAATGGACTGGCCAGTTAATACTCGACCACTTCCTCACCACTTCTCATAGACCTCACTGTGCGATTGTATTTTTTCGAATGAATTTACTTTCGTTGACATAAATTTCCTACTTAGACTATAATCAGTTTGGTATCTTACCTGCAATAGGTCACGGAAAATAACTTTGCCACTTGAGAGATCAGTACACGCTTTTACATCTCATATTCGTGCGAACAATGCTGGTTGTTGAGGACTGCATGGGAAGAATGCTTCTTGCACCCTCCCCTGCTATGAAAGAACGCGCCACAACCTCGCCCAACTCAGCCCCTTTGGACTGCCTTCCTCTAGGCATCTCGCTCGGAGCTCTGCAAACTCTAAAAGCGCAGTTTTGTATTGCTACGTGGTAGTACAGCGCGATTTCACATAGGAATTAGCATCCTGCCACTATATTTCTGTACTCATTAAATTGGATGTGCGCATTTCAGAATGAACCGTTGTCATACCTACTGATGATGTTACGATCTCCACTACTGTTTGTGAAAATTTCAGCTCCAACAATAACTGACCAAAATGACTGTCACCCTGAAGGATATTAGGATCAGTGCACCAACAATATTCTGTAAAAACTGCAAAAGTATGGGGTACAAATAGGCGCAGAATCTGTTGAACCAATCTCAGCCACTGATGAACCGTCAAATGAAGTGGAAACGTAAAACGAAGTTATAGTGTGCCCCACACGCATCGTGTAATATCACAAGTACGAACGACTCTGACATCAATAAGGTAGTGAGATGCTGAATAGCAAAACGTAACGTATCCGGATAGTGTAGGTATAAACCTGTCTTACACTGGAGGACACGTATGCGTTAGGCGCTACTGCGGTGATTGCAGTCTGGCAGCCTACGTTGTTGAGAGGATCGGTTTGATGTCCCGTTGGCTACAACATATCAAGGGCAGTTTGTACAGTAACTTCTACCTACAATGATACAGTACAGATCGGTAACACCCCGTCACACATGATGTAGAATATCAGCTTCATTCCTGTTCGTTCTCGACGCTAGAGCACTCCAAACGGACGTGACACTGTTAAGTTCCAACTTCACTAGTAACTGTACCATGACAACCTCGTGCATCGAAATTCGTCCATGAAAGGAACGAAGTAATGCTTTTAGTAGACGTAATATTGTACTCAACTTTCCGGTTGCCAAGATACCGGTGACCAGTGGACCTATATCCAAAATAGAGTTCCTGACAGAAAGTATAAATTCTAAACATGAAATCATCAGTGAAGTTGAGATTTCTGTTATTTTTTCATCATATTTTGATGCGTGTTTCATGAGAGATATTTTTCTTTTCTGTTGTATGTGCGTGATAGTCAATAATAGAAGCAATCTGCTTTCCACTAAATTCGTAACATACATTCAAGTTTAAATATTATTGCATCTTCAGCGCCATGCACTAAGAGGTAACTGCTTCCACAAATAGTCAGACTACAGGAAACTGTGCTGATATCTGTTTCGACAGAGCCGCGCGGGATTAGCCGAGCGCTCCAAGGCGCTGCAGTCATGGACTGTGCGGCTAGTCCCGGCGGAGGTTCGAGTCCTCCCTCGGGCATGGGTGTGTGTGTTTGTCCTTAGAATAATTTAGGCTAAGTAGTGTGTAAGCTTAGGGACTGACGACCTTAGCAGTTAAGTCCCGTAAGATTTCACACACATTTGACCATTTGTTTCGACAGAAAACACCCAACTAGCACACTCTTTGTGCAAACGGCCATGTCACAACGGTAACATCGGTCCCACGACTTGTTCCACTTCCACGACTTCTGTCTGTCTGGTCTATCATAGTTATCCAACCGAGGATAGGGAACCTAATTTTTAACTTTTAACCTGAATCACGTGTCGTTCCTGGCAGCTCCTCACTTCGTTGAGAGGTGAAGGCTAGATTGAAGGGGAGACTTAAAATTACCCGCCGATATTCGACCCGGCGACCTCTCTGTTTCTAGGCACCTAGTTTACGGTTAGACAACTAGGCCTCTCTACAAGTTACATGAATCATGTTTTAATTTTACTCCTAGAAGTTCTGACAAAGAAAAAAGAGATTTACCGCTTCTCGCATTTCCTTCATGAAGTTAATCAAAAATATTTTTTTAAATATGCGGTGTGTTAATAATTCCCCTTACCGACTTCTAGGACTTGTAGAGGCGAGAGAGAAGATAATTTTTTGAACTGGAATCCATGACATTTTTAAACATGCTGATAACGCTACCGCTTTTACAAGTAATTCATTAGGCGTGACCCAGAGCATCATGTCTCTTATTGTTTCGCTCAGCTCATTAATAGCCAAAGAAATGGATCGTGTACACTCTGACGATTTCTCCTCAACGTGATGCGTTACGACCCCGTCTAATTCGGGTGTGCGATGTCTCCTTGGAGCACCACACTCACGCCTGGTGACTGGGCCGCTACCCTTTCTCGAAGTCGTTGTGAAATTATGGCGGAAATGGTATCCGACAAAGTCGGACGTTGTGTAGGACGATCTTGAAAAGGCGACGAGCAGCTCTTCCATTACCGTAATTACCATGAGCTTCGCCATTCAGAAGGATCGTATCGGGGTATTCTGCAAACGTGTACTCAACCACATTGCTCTAACACTAACGAGGCTTCATTCAGGTCAGAGAGGTAGGACAGATGTCAAAAGACATCAGGCGATCCGACGTAACGACCCCTCGCCCCCCACCCCCCGCCTCCACGACCCGTCACTTCATGACTACCCTGTTGCATAAAACCTAGCAAACACGTTTTCAATTGGCTCTAGCACTGAAACGGTACTTTTCCGGACATATATGCCTATTCAAACTACACTCCTGGAAATTGAAATAAGAACACCGTGAATTCATTGTCCCAGGAAGGGGAAACTTTATTGACACATTCCTGGGGTCAGATACATCACATGATCACACTGACAGAACCACAGGCACATAGACACAGGCAACAGAGCATGCACAATGTCGGCACTAGTACAGTGTATATCCACCTTTCGCAGCAATGCAGGCTGCTATTCTCCCATGGAGACGATCGTAGAGATGCTGCATGTAGTCCTGTGGAACGGCTTGCCATGCCATTTCCACCTGGCGCCTCAGTTGGACCAGCGTTCGTGCTGGACGTGCAGACCGCGTGAGACGACGCTTCATCCAGTCCCAAACATGCTCAATGGGGGACAGATCCGGAGATCTTGCTGGCCAGGGTAGTTGACTTACACCTTCTAGAGCACGTTGGGTGGCACGGGATACATGCGGACGTGCATTGTCCTGTTGGAACAGCAAGTTCCCTTGCCGGTCTAGGAATGGTAGAACGATGGGTTCGATGACGGTTTGGATGTACCGTGCACTATTCAGTGTCCCCTCGACGATCACCAGTGGTGTACGGCCAGTGTAGGAGATCGCTCCCCACACCATGATGCCGGGTGTTGGCCCTGTGTGCCTCGGTTGTATGCAGTCCTGATTGTGGCGCTCACCTGCACGGCGCCAAACACGCATACGACCATCATTGGCACCAAGGCAGAAGCGACTCTCATCGCTGAAGACGACACGTCTCCATTCGTCCCTCCATTCACGCCTGTCGCGACACCACTGGAGGCGGGCTGCACGATGTTGGGGCGTGAGCGGAAGACGGCCTAACGGTGTGCGGCACCGTAGCCCAGCTTCATGGAGACGGTTGCGAATGGTCCTCGCCGAGCAACAGTGTCCCTATTTTGCTGGGAAGTGGCGGTGCGGTCCCCTACGGCACTGCGTAGGATCCTACGGTCTTGGCGTGCATCCGTGCGTCGCTGCGGTCCGGTCCCAGGTTGACGGGCACGTGCACCTTCCGCCGACTACTGGCGACAACATCAATGTACTGTGGAGACCTCACGCCCCACGTGTTGAGCAATTCGGCGGTACGTCCACCCGGCCTCCCGCATGCCCACTATACGCCCTCGCTCAAAGTCCGTCAACTGCACATACGTTTCACGTCCACGCTGTCGCGGCATGTTACCAGTGTTAAAGACTGCGATGGAGCTCCGTATGCCACGGCAAACTGGCTGACACTGACGGCGTCGGTGCACAAATGCTGCGCAGCTAGCGCCGTTCGACGGCCAACACCGCGGTTCCTGGTGTGTCCGCTGTGCCGTGCGTGTGATCATTGCTTGTACAGCCCTCTCGCAGTGTCCGGAGCAAGTATGGTGGGTCTGACACACCGGTGTCAATGTGTTCTTTTTTCCATTTCCAGGAGTGTATTATGTACTCACTCCTCTCTACAGCTCCTAGAATTTTTAATGGATTTTCTGAGCACTCTGCATATAAAAAGATATCTGCTAATGTTTGTTTCATATACAACTTTAAACGCCATATCTACGCGTAGCAATCGCGCAATCGCTCCTGGGTATTTGATGATGGATAAATTCGGAAACGTGACTTTTCTTTGTCATCAGTCTTCTGACTGGTTTTGATGCGGTCCGCCACGAATTCCTCTCGTGTGCTATCCTCTTCAGCTCAGAGTAGCACATGCAACCTACGTCCTCAATTATTTTCTGGATGTATTCCAATCTCTGTCTTCCTCTAGAGTTTTTGCTCCCTACAGCTCCCTCTAGCACCGTGGAAGTCATTCCCTCATGTCTTAACAGATGTCCTATCATCCTGTCCCTTCTGCTTATCGGTTTTCCAGGTATTCATTTCCTCTCCTATTCTGCACAGAACCTCCTCATTCCTTATCTTATCAGTCCAACTAATTTTCAACATTCGTCTGTAGCACCAGATCTCAAATGCTTCGATTCTCTTCTGTTACTGTTTTCCCACACTCCTTGTTTCAATACCATACAATGCTGTACTCCAGACGTACATTTCTCACCCAAATAAAGGCCGATATTTAATATTAGTAGACTTCTCTTGGCGAGGAATGCCATTGCTAGTCTGCTTTTGATGCCTTCCTTGCTCCGTCAGTCACTCGTTATTTTACTGCCTAGGCAGTTAAGTTTCTCGCTGTTCTCATTTCTGCTAGTTCTCATTACCTTCTTTCTTCGATTTACTCTCAATCCACACTCTGTACTCACTAGACTGTTCATTCCGTTCAGCAGATCATGTAATTCGTCTTCACTTTCACTCAAGATAACAATGTTATCAGCGAGTCTTATCATTGATATCCTCTGTCCTTAAATTTTAATTCCACTCCTGAGCCTTCCTTTTATTTCCATCATTGCTTCCTCAATGTACAGATTGAACAGTAGGGACGAAAGGCAACATCCTTGTCTTACATCCTTTTTAATACAAACACTTCGTTCTTGGTCGTCCACTCTTATTACTCCCTTTTCGCTATTGTACATATTGTATATGATCCGTCTCCCCCTATAGCTTACCCCTACGTTTTTCAGAATTTCGATCATTTTGCACCCTTTTACATTGTCGAACGCTTTTTCCAGGTCGACAAATCCTGTGAACGTATCTTGATTTTTCTTTAATCTTGCTTCCATTATTAAACAGAACGTCAGAATTGCCTCTCTCGTGCCTTTTCCTTTCCTAAAGCCAAACTGATCGTCATCTAGAGCATCCTCAATTTTGTACTCAATTCTTCTGTATATTTTTCTTGTAGGCAACATGGATGCATGAGCTGTTAAGCTGATTGTGCGATAATTCTCGCACTTGTAAGCTCTTGCCGTCTTCGGAATTGTGTGGCTGATGCTTTTCCGAAAGTCATATGGTACGTCGCCAGACTCATACATTCTACACACCAATTTGTTGCCACTTCCTCAATGATTTTAGAAATTCTGATGGAATGTTATCTATACCTTCCACCATATTTTATCTTAAGTCCTCCACAGCTCTTTTAAATTCTGATTCTAATACTGGATCCCCTATCTCTTCTAAATCAACTCCTGTTTCTTATTCTATCACATCAGAGAAACCTTCCTCCTCATAGAGGCTTTCAATGTATTCTTTACACCTATCCGCTATCTCCTTTGCATTTAACGTGGAATTCCCGTTGCTCTCTCAATGTTATCGCACTTGCTTTTAATGTCACCGAAGGTTGTTTTGACTTTCCTGTATGCTTATTCTGTCCTTCCGACAACCATTTCTTTTCCGATGTCTTCACATTTTTCCTGCAGCCATTTCGTCTTAGCTTCCTTGCACTTCCTATTTATTTCATTGCTCAGCTACTTGTATTTCTATATTCCCGATTTTCCCGGAACATGTTTGTACTTCCTCCTTTCATTGATCAATTGAAATATTTTTCTGTTCCCCATGCTTTCTTTTAGACTATGTTTTCCTTCTTCCCAACTTCTGTGATGGTCCTTTTAGATATGTCCAGTCCTCTTCAACTGTAGTTTCTACTGAGCTATTCCATATTGCTGTATCTATAGCCTTAGAGAACTTCAACGGTATCTCGTCATTCGTTAGTACTTCCCTGTCCCACTTCTTTGCGTATTGACTCTTCCTGACTAACGTCTTAAACTTCAGCCTACTCTTAACCACTACTATATTGTGATCTGAGTCAATGTCTGCTCCTTGGTACACCTTACAAACCAGTATCTGATATCCGGATCTCTGTCTGACCATGATGAAATCTAACTGAAATCTTCCCATATCACCCGGCCTTTTCCAAGTATCCTTCCTCCTCTTGTGATTCCTGAACAGAGTATTCTCTATTACTAGCTGAAACTTGTTACAGAATTCAGTTAGTCTTTCTCCTCTCTCATTCCTTGTCCCATGCCCATATTCTCTTGTAACCTTTTCTTCTACTCCTTCCCCCTATAACTGCATTCCAGTCTCCTAGGACTATTAGATTTTCATATCCCTTCACATACTGTATTACACTTTCAATATCCTCATACAGCTTCTCTACCTCTTCATCTTCACCTTGCGACGTTGGCATGTATACCTGAACTATTGTTGTCGGTGTTGCTTTGCTGTCGATTCTGATAAGAACAACCCTGTCACCTAACTGTTCCCAGTGACACACTCTCTGCCCAACCTTCCTAGTCACAACGAATCCTACTCCAGTTATACCATTTTCTGCTGCTGTTGATATTATCCTATACTAATCTGACCAAAAATCCTTGTCTTCTTTCCACTTCACTTCACTGACCCCTACTATATCTAGATTGAGCCTTTGCATTTCCCTTTTCAGATTTTCTAGTTTCCCTACCACATCAGGCTTCTGACATTCCACGCCCCGACTCGTAGAACTTTATCCTTTCGTTGATTATTCAATCTTTTTCTCATGGTAACCACCCCATTGGCAGTCCCGTCCCGGAGGTCCGAATGGGGGACTATTCCGGAATCTTTTGCCAATGGAGAGATCATCAAGACCAAGACCATTACAGGCAAGATGCCCTCTGGATACATGTTACGTGTCTTTAATGCAGTGGTTTCCATTGCCTTCTTAATCCTCATTCTGTTGATCATTGCTGATTCTTCGGCCTTTAGGGGCTGTTTCCCACCCCTAGGACAAGAGAGTGCCCTGAACCTCTGTTCGCTCCTCCGCTCTCTTTGACAAGGCCTGTTGGCAGAATGAGTGTGACTTCTTATGCCGGAAGTCTTCGGCCACCAATGCTGATTATTAACTAACATTTAAGCAGCGGCGTTTTGATTATGAATCAAAGACGCTACCCCTAGACTGCGGGTGGTAAACGTGTCATCTGAGCAATAAAGTCATTCTTTGCCTCATGTTCGAGTTTTCCCATTGCAATCCCTCAGCCCTGAATGCAGTACTACCGATTATCGTAATAATGGTAGCCTGCTTTCCGCTTGACTTTATGTCATATTTATATTATAAAAAGATACAGTTTTATAATGGCACCGATGCTGCAGAATTAGACTGACGCTAAATCTTCTCTTTGTTTCTCAAGTTTCTTTCGCCCACGGCCACTCGGCGCTCGCTTGGTTCATCTCTTTCTCTCAATAGAGTACAAGATGAGTTTTTTAGGGACATGAAAATAAAAAGCACAATAATTAACTTACACTTTGGTAATACCTACCGGGCTTGTAAAATAAAACATTTAAACTTACATTCAAATTTCTTTTTTGTGTTGAGAAGATATATGCATATCGTTCCGAAAAATACACGTAGACTACGACTCATCTAGAAAGTCGCCACCATATAGAAAAAAAATCATTGACTGCACTGAAAAGCACGTCGACCAAAAATTATTAATCTTCAGGGGAAATCACGTTGAAACCGTGTAACAAGCTAGCTTTCATAATGGCATCTATTCGGTGAGAGCGAGAGGACGCTTATTTTCTCACGTATAACCATGTCAAATTCCTTATAGAACAATGAAAAAACTGGTAGGAGCCGACCTCGGGGAAGATCAATTTGGATTCTGGAGAAATGTAGGAGCACATGAGGCAGTACTGACCCTACGACTTATCTGCGAATATAGGTTAAGCAAGGCAAGCCTACGTTTATAGCATTTGTAGATTTCCAGAAAGCTTATGACAGTGCTGACTGGAATACTTCCTTTGAAATTCTTAAGGTAACAATGATAAAATACAGGGAGCGAAAGGCAGTTCACAACTTGTACAGTAACCAGACTGTATTTATAGGAGTGAGATGCATAGAAAGGAAACAGTGGTTGAGTAGAGATTGAGACAAGGTTGCCGTCTATCACCAATGTTATTCAATCTGATCATTTAGTAAGCAGCAAAGGAAACTAAAGGAAAATTTGGAGTAAGAAATATAGATCACGAAGAAGAAATAGCAATTTAGAGGTTTGCTGATGACATTTTAATTCTCTCAGAGACAGCAAAGGACTCGGAAGAGCAGTTGAACGCAATGGACAGTGTCTTGAAATACGGCTATAAAATGAACATCAGCGAAAAGAAAATAAGGACAATGGAGTATAGTTGAATTGAATCAGGTATCGCGCAGGAGATTAGGATATGAGACACTTAAAGTGGCTATTTGCCAGCATAATAACTGATGATGGTCGAAGCAGAGAGGATATACAAGGCAGGCTGCCAATGACAAGAAAAGCGCTTCTCAAGGAAAGAAAATTGCTAACGTCGAATGTAGATTTAAGCGTTAATAAGCCTTGTCTGAAAGTATTTGTGTGTCGTCATGTATTGAAGTGAAACATGGACGATAAACAAGTTAGACAAGAAGAGAATAGAAGTTCTGGAATCTGGTGCTAGAGAAGGATGCTGGAGGTCAGATAGGTAGATCACGTAACTAATGAGGAGGTACCGAATAGAATTGGGGAGAAAAGAAATTTATAGATAGCAGAAATGATCGGTTGATAGGACATACATTAATGGGAAACGTGTGTGTGAGGGGGGAGAGGGGGAGCGGACAGGGGGGAGGGAGACCAAGAGGTTACAATCAGAGGGATGTAAGTTGCAGTAGTTATTCGGAGATGAAGGGGCTTTCACAGGATATAGTGGCATGGAGAGCTGCATCAAACCAGTCTTCGGACTGAATATCACAACAACACCATATCCAAATGAAGTAACTCACTAATTAGGTCCCGCAGAGCTTCAAAATTGCGGATATGTTCACCCGCTTTCCTAAATGGTCACAGAAATTTGCTGTGGGATTCAGGTTCAGGCGGCCGCTGTGGACGAGCAGTTCTAGGCGCTTCAGTCCGGAACCACGCGGCTGCTACGGTCGCAGGCTCGAATCTTGCCTCGGGCAGGGATGTGTGTGATGTTCTTAGGTTAGTTAGGTTTACTTAGTTGTAAGTCTAGGGGAATGATGACATCAAGTGTTAAGTCCCATAGTGCTTAGAGCCATTTGAACCATTTCATTCAGCTTCGAGTGATTATTGGGCCAATCGAGGTGCGATACGAATCAAACTGGATGATGAGCTCTGAGAATGACAAATTTTTGTCTGATACACTTTCGTAGAACACACTGTGGTAGAATTGGGCAGGACACATCTAAGAATACCGACAATATGTCTTAGTTCAAAAATGGTTCAAATGGCTCTAAGGTCTATGGGACTTAACATCTGAGGTCATCAGTCCCCTAGACTTAGACCTACTGAAACCTAACTAATCTAAGGACATCACACACATCCATGCCCGAGGCAGGATTCGAGCCTGCAACCGTAGCAGCACCGCGGTTCCGGACTGAAGCGCCTACAACCGCTCGGCCACAGCGGCCGGCTATGTCTTAGTGAAACAATAAATAACAAAATAGCCCAGTGAACGTATGCATGTGTCATGGAGTGAGTCTGCTCCAATACTTGAGCCGCCTGATCGGAAACAGCAATGACAGTAGTAAGGAGTAACGGCACATGGCATGTGCTTATATTATGTAACTCGTATAGTATCAGCTAATTTTTGTGTTAATTAACTTTTATAAAGAATGTTCCACAATTTCTATTACAGGCGCTTAGGAGTTGTACAGGGGACTTAGTAGGTAGAGTTTTGAGAAGGAACACGTGTCTGGAAATGTACCATCTGGATTCAAAATAACTTTACAGAGCAGACAATCAGCTCTGACCTGTGTGTTCCACAGGAGTCCGTGGCGTGATAAATGTTTGAAGTAGTCGTCGGCGGGTGCTCTTTTACGTAACGAAAGATATCCTCTTCAAAGTCGAGAGCGCGGCGCGTCCATGGAACACCAGAGTCGTTATTGTAGTTGCGAAAGTTCAAAGTACTCCGCTCATTTTTTACATAGTACACGAGAAACTGAATTAAAATGACGAAAGCAGAACATATAATAATGCACCCTTTGTTGTATGTTCAAACAAATTTAGGGCTTGCAGCCGGTCGTCATTCAACATGTATCACGGTATTTCAACTGGGCACCTATTGGTCATCGTCAGCTGAACTCCCGCAGACTGACTAAGACTCCAGAATGAGATTTTCACTCTGCAGCGGAGTGTGCGCTGATATGAAACTTCCTGGCAGATTAAAACTGTGTGCGCCGACCGAGAGTCGAACTCGGGACCTTTGCCTTTCGCGGGCAAGTGCTCTACCATCTGAGCTACCGAAGCACGACTCACGCCCAGCCCTCACAGCTTTACTTCTGCCAGTATCTCGTCTCCTACCTTCCAAACTTTACAGAAGCTCTCCTGCGAACCTTGCAGAACTAGCACTCCTGAAAGAAAGGATACTGCGCAGGCATGGCTTAGCCACAGCCTGGGGGATGTTTCCAGAATGAGATTTTCACTCTGCAGCGGAGTGTGCGCTGATATGAAACTTCCTGGGAAATTAAAACTGTGTGCACCGACCGAGACTCGAACTCGGGACCTTTGCCTTTCGCGGGCAAGTACTCTACCATCTGAGCTACCGAAGCAAGACTTACGCCCGGCCCTGGCAGAAGTAAAGATGTGAGGGCCGGGCGTGAGTCGTGCTTCGGTGAGGCCGCGATATTTGCAGACACTGCTGCGTCAGTGAACTAACTCACATGACACGCCCACGGTGGTGGCAGTGGCGACCTCTGAGTGAGTACGAAGCCCGAATATCTCTGACCTTTCCCCCATATAGATAACAGGCGTGGGCAGGGAATCCTAATCGCTGTCAGATATTGAGAAGTACGAAGTGGGTCGCTTGTTCCCATGCAGATTTTGATCACCACATTCCAACTCTGTACCATTGTTCATGTCCCGACATTGATTCATCACAACAGTTGATACGTTTAGTCACACGTTATTACGAAAATTCATATCGGAATATAAAACTGCTCCTGCAGATGTTTAAAGCGCCTATTACATAATATAACTTCCTGGCAGATTAAAACTTTGTGCCGACCAGGGTCTCGAACCCTGAAAATTTAGTTTCATAGTCAAGTCGCTTACCGATTCTGCAGCTTCACTTTTGCCGGTACCTCTGTCCTACTTCGCAGGCGCCACTTGAAGCCACGAAGCAAGTAGTGACTAGTGCCTTGATAGCTCACTCGATAAGAGCATAACCCATGAAGTGAAATGTCCTGCCTCAGCACGCAGCTTTAAACTGCCCGGACGTTTCAAAAGAGTGCACGCAACACTTCAGAGTGATCAATCCACTATTTTCTTCAAAATAATTTAGTGTTAACAAGTTGTGTTAGTTACAGTGACTATGTAATTTTTCCATCTGTAGGCGAAGCAGAACAGGTGCTTATTTAGGATCCATAGAGCCCTCAGTTGAACGTGTGATGCGTGTCTCCTAGCGTGGGGAAATGTGTGAAAACCATCCATATAAAATAACATTTTAGAGCAATTTTCTTATTAAAAGTCTTTAACGCAGAATTTAAGGCTTGTTATTGAACTGTAAAAAATCTCGCTAAACAATTTATGATTTAACGAATTTATAAGATAAAGTATTTTATAAACTTATAGGAAATTGAAATACTTATCCATATCGTTGTATCCACGCAAAAATAAGTATTTCAGTTTTAAAAATAGCGTACAGTAATTACGACTGCTGTTCAAAAAATATCGCACTTTTATTTATAAAATCAGTCTTTATTCAGATAAAATTGTTTCACACCAGTCACGTTCAAAGCAGTCCCCTTCTCCTTCTACACACTTCTCCCTGTGCTCCTGCCACTGCTGGAAGCATCGCTGGAAAGTCTTTTGGGTATGGCGGGCAGCTGCTCCGTCAAATTCTGCATAATGGCTTCCGTGATCTAAAATCTAGTCGCTTTCAGAGTGTTTTTCAGCTTAGGGAAAAGCCAAAAGTGACAAGGCGCTAGGTCAGCGGAAAATGGAGGTTCGCAAACCATATCCGAAATATATTTCACCAAAAATACTTTGAATTAATTGTGGACGATGAGCGAATGCGCTTAGTGATGAAGGTGCCAACTGCTCGCTGCCCACAGGTCCGGCCGTTTGCGTCTCACTGCTTCACGATGGCAACACAGAATCTCTTAGTCGTACTCCTTATTGACATTAGTATCTCCTGGGATGCACCACACCACTGGATTACAAGAAATTGCAGCGAAACTACCGCTTTTGGGTCTTGGGTCTGAGGATGATGGGTGGTTCCATTGCGATGACTGGAACTTTATATCTGGATCGTACCCGTGAACTCAAGAATCATCACCAGTGATCATTGTGTTAAGGAAGTTGGGATTACTGTCCACAGTATCCGTACGATCTCTGAACAAAGTTGCTTCTCCTCACTTGTTAGCAGCTTTGGCACAAGTTTTGCTCAGATCCTCCTTACGTGCAGATGTTTCGTTAAAACGGAATGAAAGGATCCAGTACCATTGTTTAACATCTTCTTCAAGTTCTCTGGTCGTGATTCGTCTTTTCTGTATCACCAGGATCTTTGATTCATAACAACTTCCTTTGCGAAAGGTGAAGGCTTCTCTCTTCACTGAGGAAATGCCATCTGTGAAGCGGTTGTATCACTCCTTTATCTGTGCGGTACCCATTGCTTGGTCCCTAACCACTTTTCGAATCTTGCGAATTGTTTGAGCTTCAGATTCACCATGCTTAAAATAAAATTTAATTCAATAACGCTGTTTTCTTTTTTTTATGATTTCGACCGCAACACAAAATCCGACGACTACAACTTAAACGAGAACTTTTGTCAACGGCCAGCCAACGTTTATTGGCTCTGAGCACTATGGGACTTAACTTCTGAGGTCATCAGTCCGCTATAACTTAGAACTACTTAAACCTAACTAACCTAAGGACATCACCAACATCCATGCCCGAGGCAGGATTCGAACCTGAGACCGTAGCGGTCGTGCGGTTCCAGACTGTAGCGCCTAGAACCGCTCGGCCACCACGGCCGGCGCCAGCCAACCACTGGTTGTTTCCGCAATAGTGAAAAAAATTATGCGTGTGCCCTATGTATCCCTACAACATAGAATGCGCGTGCCCCGATTCCATTGTTGGTTGCAACAACAAAAAATAAGCCCTATTACTTTCTGAACAACCCTCGTATAAGCAAACATGTATGTCAGGCAAACGCAAGATAACTGAAGGAATATATCTGCCAAGCGCATTGTAACTATATTTTAATCCAGATACAACCTGCCTCCATACCCGAAGTTCCTGGCGCACACTAGAATGGCGTTTATCACTGGAAGAACCGGTCTTCGGTTATATCGGTTTTCTCAGTGCCACTTTAACCGCACTGTTAAAACCCCTCAAAGTACCCGGTTTCTTATTCCTGTTATTTCCTGTAACAGACGCAGAAATCGAAAGAAGATTTTCACTCCCTTAGTTTCTGAAATGCCTGGGCTAGCAGATCAGAGCGTGGAAAGGGGCCAAAATGAGTTCCTGTCAGTTTTTTTATTTATTTATCAACATACAATATTACAACAAGGATGCAAAACATTCAAAACTTTAATCGACGTCCTTTGATTAACTTTAGGTCGGCTGAAGGCCACATTCAAAGTCCAAGACACAAGGCTTAAGCAAAAATCGAAATACAAGGTTCTTCTGGAGGTTTCACCCCAAGAATATTTTCTAAATCTTCAAACAAATCGGCTGAAGGCCTTAGCAATTTAATTTTAATGGACCTAGGCTGGAGGTCGCATATTAAGCAGTAAGAGGAGTTTCAATCAAAAGGCAGAAGGCCTTACCTTAAAACATTTCATGCTAGTTGGGCTGAAGGCCCCTTTCAAAAGCATAACAGTCTTATGCCTTAAGGGCAAGAGAAGAAGATCAATTTAAGAGATATTAAAACTTGGCTGAAGGCCGCTCACCAACAAATACTTTAATGGCTTCAGCCCTAGAAGAAGAGTTTCAAATTTAAAGGGCAGAAGGCCGTATCTTAAAACATTTCATATGAAATAAAGAATAACAATCTCATCACTTAAGGGCAAGACAAGGACATTAATTTAAGAGATATTAATACTCAGCTGAAGGCCACATATCAACAAAATATGTTTAAGAGCTTAAGGCCTTTTCAATCTAAAAGGCAGAAGGCCTTATCTCAAAAACCTCTCCTGTAAAATTGGGCTCACGGCACCATATAAAAATATAACAATCTCGTGCCTTAAGGGCAAGACAAGAACATTAATTTAAGATATATTGATACTCAGCTGAAAGTCACACATCAACCAAATAACTAAAATCAAAATAGGGTAATTACTACATAACACACAAGCAACGGCGCTCAGAAGTTTCCAAAGGTCGGCCTGGGATTGTAATACTAACGCCCATTTAGGTGAGACAGGCAGCCTGTCGAACTACTTCTTAATCTGGAGGCAACCCAACCAACAGACAGCCGACCGACCAATCAACCAAATCACTTATGCTCCACGCAACCAGCAGAAGGACCACAAGATTTCAATACAACGACACACAGAATATTGGCGCCAACAACGACCACCTCAGCTGTCGATCTACACGCCGCGCTGGGCAGCAACAACATGATGAGGAAAATACACTGCCTAAAATTACGTCAACAACCAGGGCACGAAACCGGAGCGTCAACGGCCACAAGGCAGAAGATACTGCTGATGAACTTCCATAACAGGGAATAACTAAGTTAAATTTCACAGGAAGATGGCTGGAATCTTAGCCGACTTAAATATACACACGTTCTTGCTCGCTGGAATGTCCCAAAAGCGACAACCAGGACCAAACGAAGAAATGTAAAGGGTTGAGGCTTGATAGTAAGTTAAGTGAGGACTCAACTTTCATGTCCAAGACCAGTGGGCGACGAACTTCGTAGCACTCGCAAGCAGCACCTCACACTCCAACCTCCTATTCGCCAGTCTTTGCGCCCGTGTTCTGTATTAATTTCAAACTTTGTAGCAGTGTCTCATGAAGTGAGAGAATGTGACATTATTGATGGAGATTCGTCCGGTGGATGGGGAGTTAAGCGGCCCACTTGCTGTTATTCGATAGGTGCACGATATGTACTGGCAGCGGGTTTCAACCTCTCCCTTCCCTTCATCCACAACAACATAAACCCAACACTACACTGGGCGAGTATAATTTTATCCACATGAGACACACACACCTGACACTTCATCAAAGGTCAGAAGAGGCAACTGAAAACCACATCCACTAGGACCCTGCCTGAAACGGAGATGGAGGATTCCTGCACCTGCTCCCCTATGCTGATTTCGTCGGGTGTAGGACTGCTCCGACTTTCTAAATTCAGGTACAATATTTCTCCAAACGAACAAACAAACTCAAAATTAAACTATTAAATAATGTTTTTCGCTACTTTACTTGGCTCTACATTTCTAAATATTGAAGCTACTTACAATATCACTTACAACAACGAGCGAAGTCAGAATATTAATCTTGTCTTCTAACACGGATGTTTGAAACCTGTTTTTGATAATTACCGTTTTCCACTGATGTTTGTGTATACAGATGGCGACTATATTCTTAGATCGATCTCGATATTGGGAAAATAGTCCTGATTTGCATTAAATGAGTTATAGAGCACACTGGTTTTCCATAATTTCGACCACGTTTCAAACTAGTATGATTCAGTTTACCTTTCTTTCAAAAACTGTTATCAATTTTTGCCAAATGAGGTGCCTCACGTTTCACCGAATGCTGCTAGGAGCTAGGAGAGAGATGGCGCGAGCTGTGAGTGTTGAATGTTGACTTCATTCAAATCGTACACTAAAAAGTTCATCCTGATAAGCAATACAAAATAATGTACAAGATAATGTACACGTCTTTTAAGGTATGTTAGGGGCATTCCACCATGCTATGGTAGATGGACCTTTTTTTATATATTTTAAATTTTGTGGGGCGAATCCCTAGAAAGCCCTGAGTCCGAGTTGTGTTACCTGTAGGTCAATAAGAACAATTAATGACTGTCAAACTTGATCACGTTAGAAA
Organism: Schistocerca cancellata; assembly: GCF_023864275.1. NCBI lineage: Eukaryota > Metazoa > Arthropoda > Insecta > Orthoptera > Acrididae > Schistocerca > Schistocerca cancellata. Next base: position 850,701,398 of record NC_064628.1, read on the forward strand.
ATTTTTTAAAGTATTACAGTGACAGAATTTAATGCACGCCGGATAATTTTGCGTACACATGAAGAGAGAGCGGTAAGAATTTTGTGGTAAAACAGCCGTACTATTTATATCGTTCTGTGTTTTTGCCCTTATTTTGTTGTGAATAAGGCACTCAGTGTCTCCCATCTGTGCCGTCGTAGCGTGTTGTAGTGTCAGAGAATAACTCCTGGTAAAATTTCTAGGTGCATGGCGAGTAGCGTGACAAAGTCGTGTAATGTACAAGTGTTGTTTGGGGTGTGCGTGTAACAAACACATGCGATTGTAAAAACTACCAGACTCGGAACCGTGATTTTTCCCCTACTGCATTGCAGTGTACTATACTCTAACTAGCATATAATGTTCCTGCTCACACCTCAATGTTTGTTCCAGATTTTTGTTAGAAAAAAAAGTTATGTTACCTGAGCCACCGTATTTGCCGGAAATGGCTTCCTGCGACTTCTTTCTGTTCCTTATGCTGAAGGGAACCATGAAGAGATGTCGTTTTGCCACCATTGGTGAGATAATAGTAGAATCGCTGGAGGAGCTAACAGCATGACGGAAGTATGTTCCACAAATGCGTGCAAGATTGTAAAAAGCGCTGACGTAAGTGTATTACATCTGAAGGGGATTACCTTGAAGGGTAAAAAGTTGATATTGATGAATAAATAAAGAGTCTTTAAGAAAAAGAAGAATTGCTTTTACTTTTTGATCACACCTCGTACGTGTCTTTTTCTCTGTGTGTCGTAGTTATTGCGCAGACGTATTCTCAAACTCCTATGTACTTATGATTTGCACACCATGGATATATTCTGTGTGACCTGTCTTAGCTGTCTCAACTTCATAATCATCTGTTTGGTGGATACAGCACATAATATTTACAGTAAAATTATTTAAAAACTGCTTAGTGTGACGCCTGACATCATTCTATCTACTACAGGACACTACTCCTCACCAATTCTCACTCTGTGCTAGCTGCTCGACTCATTTACGCCGACTTCGTAGAGATTAACTCGTATTCAAAGTACAGATTAGCTGTAGACTATTACATTAAATATATTCTAATGGATATGTGTTTCACATCTATGTAAATAATAATTGGTTCTTCCCAGAACAGACATGAATCTTCCAACACAGCAGTTTGTAGCTCGGACACTTAAATATATCGTACAATCCATGGCAATATTTGATTAATTTTTCAGGAAGCTGCCAAAAATTAGTAGTACATGTGATTGTAAAAAATCAGAAAAAAATTTTGAAGTGGCTACTATGTGCAGCTTGAGATACACTAATATCTGATGGTTAAATTATCTCTAAGTTCTGCCTAAAGTTTATGCCACAATTCATCTTTACTTGTGGTAAATGTAACTAAAAGGACAAGGATCTTGCTGCCAGAATTGGCGGCTCCTGTTCCGCTTCAATTGCCTGCAGCGATTGGTGGACATGTAGAGTTTACCGTCCCTGTTAGCACAGGTGATGTATTATTCATTTGCACTCAATTATATACTGGTACGAATGACAAAAGTCACAGAATACGTCGTAACAATGCCAGGACGTGAATAAAGACAAAGCAAGATACTAAAATCTGAAACACTGAAACTGTAAAATGAAAATAAACATAAATATAATTGTAATGATAATATGACAGTTATAAAATAACTAAAGAAGAACAGAGCCCCAGGGGAAGATAGCATTATCGCTGAGATCTGGAAACTCGCAGACCTAAACATTACAAAGAAAATTCGTAAAATTCTCTTAGAAATATGTACAGAGAAAATTCCACGGGAAGGGAAATACGCACTCATTCACCCACTCTACAAAAAATGAGACAGGACAGACCCTAATAATTACAGAGGGATCTTATTATTACCGGTCACTTACAAAATTCTGTCCGAGGTGTTACTGAGCAGACTGGAACCACAAGTGGGTACAAAGATAGGTGAATAGCAGGCAGGGTTTAGAAAGGGAAGATCCTGTGTTACGCAAATTTGAAACCTGCGAACAACACTGTAGTTACATTTGTGGACTTTAAGAAGGCCTATGGACTCCATTGGCAGGCAGACTCTCTTTGACACACTAGAAGAATATGGAATAGACAAAAAACTGTGGATCTGATGGAACAAACGTTCACAGACACCATAGACAAAACACAATTTATGGGAGAAATCTCAGAGCCATTTCAGATACATACCGGTGTCAGACAAGGAGATGGTCTCTCACCACTTCTATTCAACAAAATTGTCAAGCAGTGGGAAGAAACAGTAAAAGGAATTCATTTAGGAAGAACACGTGGAAACAAGACAATCATAAAATGCTTAGCATTTACAGATGACTTGGCAATACTCAGCAACAACAGAGAAGAAGCGCAAGATGCCTTGGAATATTTACAAGATGTCTCTACTAAAACGGGGTTACAGATATCACAGGAGAAAACACAATATATGGAAGGGAAGAACAACAATACACAAGCCAAGCATACAAAATACGGACTGGTTAACAGAGTGGAAAAATTCAAGTATCTTGGAGAGCACATACAAATAGGAGGATTAAACAAGGCATTCAATACAAAACGAACAGAAAAACTTCAGAAAGCGTACAAACTTACATGGACGCACTACAATAAAAGAAGCATCTCAATACAGACGCACTCAGGCACTACAACACAATTGTACTACCAGAAGCCCTTTATGAACCAGAAACGACCACAATGGGTCATCAGACGTCACAGAGACGGAAAAGATACAACGTAAAATCCTTCGAAAAATTTTTGGAGCAGTACATAGAGATGGTGTATAGATGAAGAGGCCAACCAAAGACACGAAATTTGAAGTAAAAGAAAGGAAGAGACCGGGGAAAAAATGGACAGAATCAAGGAAACACGAACTCAGTCAAGGAATGAAGTGGTTTTCTCAAGAGAAAAAGAAGAAGAAAACATAAAAAGGTGAAAATTGAATAATCATGTAATATTCAAGTTCAATCGTTGTCTTAAGGACAAAAATGTATAATAATAATAATAATAATAATATGACAGTTGACTATACGACTGAATGACAAAGTCGATGCAGTGAGGAAGTTTAAATTTACCAGTAAATGCGAGATGTGCTTAATTCGTACAATGCTTGTCGCTGCTGTCATATTCTCAAAGACACATTGCTGACTTTCAGCCAGATCACGTGGCACATGCTGTGTGCCACCAAATTTAGAAGGCCTGCTGATAAATAACCCACCTTATAAATGCCTCGTTCAGAGTTACTGCGTAGTTCGCCATCAAACAGTAAGGTGACGCCTTCGATATATGAAATGCAATGTATCCATTTTCTTCCACACACTTTCACCCATGAAGAGCAGACAGCAGTAGAAAAATAAACATTTGCAGTAGAGAATTTTTCGAACGCCGGAACGAAATGCCTCTGCAATTCTGACACACAACGTTTCTGCAGCACAGCGTAGATACCGCTTCTTGTTCCTCTTATGGAATGGCAGTGCCTTTGGGACCTCTGATGAAATTAAAACTGAATAAATCAATTTTGAGAGTAAAAATATCAAATACATCTCGTTTTTTCACCAATATTTGTTTGTTACTAACCTGTTTTTGGCTTCTTAGGCAGTTGTCAGGTGACAACTGGCAGGTGGACACAAATGCAGTAGTGTGGTTTGCTGCTCACTAATGTTTATGTGGGAGCTAGTGAGATATTACCTCAAGACGGCCTAATAATCCGAAAAGCAGTTAGTAGCAAAAATATATTTGTGACATCGTCCAGAGGTCGCGATGCCACAGCAAAGTTGGCAAAGCACATCGATGCCACAGACGTTAGCGAGGGCACCCTGCAATCCGGAATGGCGAATGTAAGGCGCTCTTGAAGATCGTGCGTCCCTCTTCGCGTAGCAGCGCCCTCACAATGTGGTCAGTAAAGTGTCGAGCATGCAAGGGCATGACAGTTAAAGTTTCTGATGAAATGTACTCTCATAAATGTTGCATTTTGTACTGTAACAGAACAGTTTGTCAAATTTGTGCATCAGGATGTTTTTACAGACAGTGACAGTTGTAAATTCTCAAGCAATCCAGTCACAAAGAACTGTGTCAAAGTTAAATAAACCTTTTATTGATTTACACTGATGAACCAAAACCGTATGGCCACCTGCTTAGTAGCTTGTTTGTTCGTCTTTGTAACGAAATACATCAATGGTTCCGTGTATCAGCGATCCGACAATTTGCTTGTAGGTTTGTGGAGGTGTGTGGCACTATATGTCTAAGCACAGGTCTTGTAATTTGCATTAATAACTGGCCGGTGTTTTGCCTACATCCTGATGCTGTGTAACAGCTACCAAAATGGGTTCCTTAGGATTTATATCACGCCAAATACACTCCTGGAAATGGAAAAAAGAACACATTGACACCGGGGTGTCAGACCCACCATACTTGCTCCGGACACTGCGAGAGGGCTGTACAAGCAATGATCACACGCACGGCACAGCGGACACACCAGGAACCGCGGTGTTGGCCGTCGAATGGCGCTAGCTGCGCAGCATTTGTGCACCGCCGCCGTCAGTGTCAGCCAGTTTGCCGTGGCATACGGAGCTCCATCGCAGTCTTTAACACTGGTAGCATGCCGCGACAGCGTGGACGTGAACCGTATGTGCAGTTGACGGACTTTGAGCGAGGGCGTATAGTGGGCATGCCTGAGGCCGGGTGGACGTACCGCCGAATTGCTCAACACGTGGGGCGTGAGGCCTCCACAGTACATCGATGTTGTCGCCAGTGGTCGGCGGAAGGTGCACGTGCCCGTCGACCTGGGACCGGACCGCAGCGACGCACGGATGCACGCCAAGACCGTAGGATCCTACGCAGTGCCGTAGGGGACCGCACCGCCACTTCCCAGCAAATTAGGGACACTGTTGCTCCTGGAATATCGGCGAGGACCATTCGCAACCGTCTCCATGAAGCTGGGCTACGGTCCCGCACACCGTTAGGCCGTCTTCCGCTCACGCCCCAACATCGTGCAGCCCGCCTCCAGTGGTGCCGCGACAGGCGTGAATGGAGGGACGAATGGAGACGTGTCGTCTTCAGCGATGAGAGTCGCTTCTGCCTTGGTGCCAATGATGGTCGTATGCGTGTTTGGCGCCGTGCAGGTGAGCGCCACAATCAGGACTGCATACGACCGAGGCACACAGGGCCAACACCCGGCATCATGGTGTGGGGAGCGATCTCCTACACTGGCCGTACACCACTGGTGATCGTCGAGGGGACACTGAATAGTGCACGGTACATCCAAACCGTCATCGAACCCATCGTTCTACCATTCCTAGACCGGCAAGGGAACTTGCTGTTCCAACAGGACAATGCACGTCCGCATGTATCCCGTGCCACCCAACGTGCTCTAGAAGGTGTAAGTCAACTACCCTGGCCAGCAAGATCTCCGGATCTGCCCCCCATTGAGCATGTTTGGGACTGGATGAAGCGTCGTCTCACGCGGTCTGCACGTCCAGCACGAACGCTGGTCCAACTGAGGCGCCAGGTGGAAATGGCATGGCAAGCCGTTCCATAGGACTACATCCAGCATCTCTACGATCGTCTCCATGGGAGAATAGCAGCCTGCATTGCTGCGAAAGGTGGATATGCACTGTACTAGTGCCGACATTGTGCATGCTCTGTTGCCTGTGTCTATGTGCCTGTGGTTCTGTCAGTGTGATCATGTGATGTATCTGACCCCAGGAATGTGTCAATAAAGTTTCCCCTTCCTGGGACAATGAATTCACGGTGTTCTTATTTCAATTTCCTGGAGTGTAGTTCGCCGAGACATCAAGGTGAGTTCATTATAATGCTTCTCAAACCACTGAAGCGCGGTTCCGGCTCAGAGATAAGGTCAATTATACTACTTAAAGATGGCATCGCCATTAGAGAGGACATCAAGCCTGAAGGGATGAAGGTAGTTTGAAGCTGTCAGCATATATTCGATAACTATCACAAGTCGCATGCAAGTACATGATAATGTCTCCAAAAGTATAATGCTGCTCCCAGCAGTCTGCGTCAGTGGCGTGCTACACGTTTCGGGGCGCCATTCACCTCGATGATTGCGTTTGTGGACACGGTCAGCGACCTAGTGTAGGAAAAATGTCGTTCACCCGAAGAGCCGACACATTTCCATTGATCGACGGTCGAATCCCGATGGTCCTGTATACCCCATAATTGACGATGTCGTTGGGTCAACATATGAACACAGGGGTGGTCTGTTGAGGAACTCCATTTCAACAATGTATGATGAACCGTGCTTTGCGAAACACTTGTGCGTGCACCAATATTGTGCTCTTTCAGCAGAGATTCCACAGGTCATCAAGTGTCCTTCTTTACGGAGCAGATAAACCTCCGAACCCCGCATTCTGTGGAGAGTCCAACCACTTAGCGCCTAGTGCTAGTTTCACTGTCCTCCTACCTCTTTCCGTAGATTCTCACGACAGTAGCTCGTGAATATTCGGCTAGCTTCGCCGTTTTCGAGATACTCGTTCACAGGTTCTGCATAATAATAATCTGCCCCTTGTCAAAGTCGCTTATCTCAATGGATTTCCCCATTTTGAGCCCGTATCTTCCCTATGGCGATCCTTGTCCGTGTCTACTCCCCTTACATAATTCTGTTACCGCGTTGAGTGCCCTCAACGACAGCAGTTGGCATACAACGTCGTGGCCGACAGCAGTCATAACGGTTTGAGTGATCAGTGCATGTAATAATTTGAGCAAATATTTGATGTGTTCTAGTTTGACGAGCGTTCTCCCAGAGCAATCGAAGAACTCACACTTATGGCCGGACGAAAGTAGTTTCATCAGGTCACAAAAACATTAGAGGAGCAAAACGCAATTTGTTTGAAATATTTTCAGTAGATGGCAAGTGGTGCCCCTTCAGTATACTGATACTTACCGAAAATCATATCAGCTGCCAATAAAAACCTTAATTATTGCTATAAGTTTCGAATTTCACAAACCGAGCCGGCCGGGGTGACCGAGCGGTTCTAGGTGCTTCAGTCTGGAACAACGCAACCGCTATGGTCGCAGATTCGAATCCTGCCTCGGTCAAGGATGTGTGTGATGTCCTTAGGTTAGTTAGGTTGAAGTAGTTCTACGTTCTAGGGGACTGATGATCTCAGATGTTAAGTCCCATAGTGCTCAGAGCCATTTGAACCATTTTTTTTATGTTCAGTTTGAAGTATTTATGGTATGTAGAGTGGTGCTGGACATCATATTTGTGTCTACGCAACAACTGTGGTTGAAAAACTTCCAGTTTCTGATGATGGTTTGTGACAATCGAAACTTGCTGCGAAATCAAAAATTTTTCATGGCAACTGATGTTCGTGTAACATAAATTTTCCGCCATCGTTTCATTTTCACTATTAAATACGAATTTTTCCAACAATAAATAGCCAGAAAAACCAATAACATAATTTATTTATTTACTCATTTTTCGAATGACAGCGTGTTATCTGACAAAGATACCTGACGCTACAATAAAGACACAATAAAAGGAGAAAATTGTTTCTACCACTGCAAAACTGCTATTAACCCCAATACCGTTACTCAACTCATTCCAGCGCAAATTGCACCACGGAGTCCACCCACTGTCCTGGAGTCTGAAGATGGTTCTTAAATAGAATCTAAACAGGTCACTCCAATAAAAATAAAAAGTTCCGATCAAGACTGTTTTTAATCTTTAAATTTTAATGTTAGTACTCTAAATTCTATGCCTACGTTTCTGTATGTTCATTTATTTGGGTACTGCTACACTGTAGATGGTTGTTCCCGCTAGTGGATCGCCCTCAAATAGGATAGGAAAGCACGTCACATCCTTTCCGTGATTGACTGTAAGACGTCTCAGAATCCATATTTCCGTAATCGCCGACCTTAGTTGCCCAGTTTCCGTCATCACCGTATGTTGCCTTACCAGGATGGCAGCATACTGAAGTATAGTTGAATCTGGAGTGAAGTCCTCCACGATCTTCCTGGATGTTGTTGCTGCAGTATCGTACAGGATGGGCCAGGACGACTAGGTACTCAGTGCGATTTTGGGATCCAGCGTCCTCAATGCCTGACGACCACTACCCATTGCCTCTTCCTGGAGCGAAGAGTTCCACAACGTGTGCTATGGAGTGACCAGACTGCCGCAGGCGCAACTAGCATTAATCCTTCTTTTTAAAAAATTTAAAATGGCTCTGAGCACTATGGGACTTAACATCTTAGGACATCAGTTCCTTAGAACTTAGAACTACTTAAACCTAACTAACCTAAGGACATCACACACATCCATGCCCGAGGCAGGATTCGAACCAGCGACCTTAGCACTCCCGCGGTTCCGGACTGCAGCGCCTAGAACCGCACGGCCACCCGGGCCGGCAATCCTTCTTTTGATTTTGTATAGGTACGTATGACCGGTCACCTAATGTATCAATCTGCACAGTGGATGAGGAAATTTCATTTTCAGTCTCTTCCTTATATTAACATAAATAAAAATCAATCCACCGAGCGAGGTGGCGCAGTGGTTAGACACTGGACTCGCATTCGGGAAGACGACGGTTCAATCCCGCGTCCGGCCATCCTGATTTAGGTTTTCCGTGATTTCCCTCAATCATTCCAGGCAAATGCCGGGTTGGTTCCTCTGAAAGGGCACGGCCGACTTCCTTCCCTAATCCGATGAGACAGATGACCACGCTGTCTGGTCTCCTTCCCCAACCAAACAACCAAAAATCAATCCAGAAGTCATGTCTTAATCGTAAATTTTTCAACTATTTTGTGATACTAACGGCATCTCACTAAAAAGGGTGGAGAAATAGTCTTCCTGGTTTTGACGTAAGACGTTTATGTAAAATAATATGCGGAAATTTGAAAGAGAAAACATGAGGTTTGTGACATAGTGAAAATTTGAGACATGGCATTAGAATACTGTTTTTCCTTAATTAATCTTTCCAGACTAACAAATTTTCCAAATGACGCAGGACGCTTAATGTACGCTGTAACATCAAGCATACCTTCGTCCTCCCCGGCCACTTTTTCTTTTTTCCCAAAATTTACTGCCTCTAACAAGTTGACACAACGACCGACCCACGTGTCCCGTGCGTGAGTGCGGACCTGCGTGTCACGTATGGCACAGTTTCCTGCTTAACGCTAAACTTCCTGCGGTAGGGTGATAATCAGTGTCGTACACTGCTGCTGTAATTGTGACCGGGCTTTCGAAGCGCCGATTACAGAGCACTGCCGCCAGTTAATTGGCGGCGAACGGCGACCGCTGACGGCAGCGCCATAACCGCGGGCTGCGAAAGCGCGCTCAATTTTTAAAGTCGCGCCCATCGAGCGGAAACCCGATAAGCGGGCGGCCGGCCTGTTTGCACGCGCGCATTGTCCGCTGTCCGCCACACCTGTCGCTCAGGCGGTCCCTCACTGGTGGCTAGCCAGTTGCTCTAGGCTGCCACGACTCACACTGCACATCTACATACTCATCTACACTACCGGCCACTAAAATTGCTACACCACGAAGATGACGTGCTACAAACGCGAAATTTAACCGACAGGAAGACGATGCTGTGACATGCAAATGTTTAGCTTTTCAGAGCATTCACACAAGGCTGGTGCCGGTGGCGACATCTACAACGTGGTGACATGAGGAAAGTTTCCAACCGATTTCTCATACACAAACAGCAGTCGACCGGCGTTACCTGGTGAAACGTTGTTGTGGTGCCTCGTGTAAGGAGGAGAAATGCGTACCATCACGTTTCCGACTTTGATAAAGGTCGGATTGTAGCATATCGCGATTGTGATTTATCGTATCGCGACATTGCTGCTCGCGTCAGTCGAGATCCAATGACTGTTAGCAGAATATGGAATCGGTGGGGTCAGGAGGGTAATATGGAACGCCGTGCTGGATCCCAACGGCCTCGTGTCACTAGCAGTCCAGATAACAGGCATCTTATCCGCATGGCTGTAACGGATCGTGCAGCCACGTCTCGATCCATGAGTCAACAGTTGGGGATATTTGCAAGACAACAACCATCTGGACGAACAGTTCGACGACGTTTGCAGCAGCATGGACTATCAGCTCGGAGACCGTGGCTGCGGTTACCCTTGACGCTGCATCACAGACAGGAGCGCCTGCAATGGTGTACTCTGCGACGAACCTTCGTGCACAAATGGCAAAACGTTATTTTTGCGAATGAATCCAGGTTCTGTTTACAGCATCATGATGGTAGCATCCGTGTTCGACGACATCGCGGTGAACGCTCATTGGAAGCGTGTTTTCGTCATCGCCATACTGGCGTATCACCCGGCGTGATGGTATGGGGTGCCAGTCGTTACACGTCTCGGTCACCTCTTGCTCGCATTGACGGCATTTTGAACAGTGGACGTTACATTTCAGATGTGTTACGACCCGTGGCTCTAACCTTCATTCGATCCCTGCAAAACCCTACATTTCAGCATGATAATGCACGACCGCATGTTGCAGGCCCTGTACGGGCTTTTCTGGAAACAGAAAATGTTCGACTGCTGCCCTGGCCAGCACATTCTCCAGATCTCTCGCCAACTGAAAACGTCTGGTCAATGGTGGCCGAGCAACTGGCTCGTCACAATACGCCAGTCACTACCGGTGATGAACTGTGGTATCGTGTTGAAGCTGCATGGGCAGCTGTACCTGTACACGCCATCCAAGCTCTGTTTGACTCAATGCCCAGGCGTATCAGGGCCGTTATTACGGCAGAGGTGGTTGTTCTGGGTATTGTTTTCTCAGGATCTATGGACCCAAATTGCATGAAAATGTATTCACATGTCAGTTCTAGTATAATATATTTGTCCAATGAATACCCTTTTATTATCTGCATTTCTTCTTGGTGTAGCATTTGTAATGGCCAGTAGTTTAGTCTAAGTCTAGGGGACTGATGACCTCAGATATTAAGTCCCGTAGTGCTTAGAGCCATTTGAAACAATTTTTGAAATAGAGTCAACAGTACTGCTATAATCCCTGAGACAGGATCAACATTACCATTAGTCCTAGTCAATGCCCCACAGTAACACAGTTTCTTTCAAACTACTTTCACATTCCACCGCTGGATGGCTTTAAGTACTATGCGACTTAACATTTGTGGGCATCAGTCTCCTAAACTTAGAACTACTTAAACCTAACTAACCTAAGGACATCAGACACATGCATGTCCGAGACAGGATTCGAGCCTGCGCTCGTAGCGGCCGTGTGGTTCCGGACTGAAGCGCCTAGAGCCGCTCGGCCACCGCGGCCGGCGCACACACAAGAGCTTTACACTTTAAATTTCCACTGGAGTGAAAGAGAATTTATTATCTTCTAATAAGCTACACCAAGTCTGTTTCAGCATGCGAGGTAGCGCAGCGGTTGGCACATTACACTCGCATTTGGGAGGACGACGGTTCAAACCCGGGTCCGGTCATCCTTATTTAGGTTTCACGTGATTTCCCTAAATCACTTCACGCAAATGCTGGGATGGTTCCTTTAAAAGGGCACGGCCGACTTCCTTCTCTATTCTACCCTAACCCGACAGGACCGATGATCTCCTCCCCCAAATCAACCAACCAAGTCTGTTTTTTTTATAATCGAACAGTATCTCCTACAGAGTGGATTTGCGTGAACAAGACAACACCCACCCTGTAAACTGGCAGACAACCGAGTTAGGACCTGAGCCAATACCCACGCCAGTTCACTGGACGAACTCGCGAACTCTTTCGAAACTTTCGGCACAGGGAGAATCACTTCATTGATCACTGACTAGCAGGGGAGGAGGAGGAGGAGGAGATTAGTGTTTAACGTCCCATCGACAACGAGGTCATTAGAGACGGAGCGCAAGCTCGGGTGAGGGAAGGGTGGGGAAGGAAATCGGCCGTGCCCTTTCAAAGGAACCATCCCGGCATTTGCCTGAAGCGATTTAGGGAAATCACGGAAAACCTAAATCAGGATGGCCGGAGACGGTATTGAACCGTCGTCCTTCCGAATGCGAGTCCAGTGTGCTAACCACTGCGCCACCTCGCTCGGTCACTGACTAGCAATTTCCAAAATGCACTCCGCAACACTGCTTTCGCCCCAGAGGGCACAAAACTAGCCTTTTGCAACCCACAAGGGCTGTCGGCCGAATTTAGTGCTCTCCAAAATGCTCTACGAAATTATTTAACCCTTAAACTGCGGCCTAGAGGAGTGGCGCAACACGATGGCGGCAGCGCGGCGTGGCGAGCAGAGGAGTGCTGGCGAAATAAACCAGTGCTGTTCAGGGAGAGTGATTACTGTCGCACTGCGACCAGACCGGCGCAGAGCGAAACAAACGTGCTTGTAGTATCCGCGCGCGATGGCTCTCTAGCTTTCGAGTGACTCCTGCTGCATTCGGGCAACGTCGGCAGCATTCGGCTGTTGCTGCGGGTTACAGAATCACTACTGTTACTGGCGCTTGTGTTTCTTTTGTTTTCTGTTGAGAAAGCGACATCAGCCGAAGTCTCGGAAAGCAGCTGTATCTACACAGTTCACCTAATGGCACCAGCGAAACAGTTATCACCACAACTGATACATTTCCGACAAGTTATCTGACGAGGTGGCAGCAAAATTACAAACTACAGGCACATACATTTCTTCACACTCTTATTTCTTTCACTGCTGTGAAACAGTGGCATAGCTGACAAACACATGCAAATTTTGTTTTACTGTACAAAAAAAAATTCAAAACCGCTTTATTTTGACAGCTTCATTTGAAAGTCTGTTGAAGTTTCATCCTGCATAAGAAACTCGATTTCTACTTTACGTAGTCCATCAACTTCGAGGTCGGTGACAGTGTTGTGAAGAACGTGAATTTACCTGTACACGCCAACCAAGCACTGTTTGACTCAATGCCCAGGCGTATCAAGGCCGTTATTACGACCAGAGGTGGTTGTTCTGGGAACTGTTTTCTCAGGATCTATGCAACCAAATTGCGTGAAAATGTAATCCCATGTCAGTTCTAGTATAACGTGTTTCTCCAATGAATACCCATTTATCATCTGCATTTCTTCTTGGTGTATCAATTTTAATGGCCAGTAGTGTATATACGTACTCCGCAAAGCACCATACGATGCTTGGCGGAAAGTGCGTTCTACATGAGATTCATAGCGCTGTAGACAACGGCGCTTAGGTTTATGACATGTTCCTTGATTTCGCGAAGGCATTTGACACCATCCAGCACAGTCTTCTAGCGAAAAAATACGAGCTTATCGAGTATCGCACCAGATTTGCGACTACATTCAAGACTTCCTTGCAGGCATAACTCTTAACGGAACAAAATCGATGTGTGAAGGTATTAAGGTAATTTCCGGAGTACCCCAAGTATGTGTGAAAGAATCATTATTATTTGCAATGTAAATAGTCTAGTAAAAGCATCGGACGCTTTTTAAGACTGTTCCCAAATGAGGTGGTTGTCTACAGGGTGGTCCATTGATAGCGACCGGGCCAAATATGTCACGAAGTAAGCATCAAACGAAAAAACTACAAAGAACGAAACTCGTTTAGCTTGAAGGGGGAAACCAGATGACGCTATGGTTGGCCTGCTAGATGGCGCTGCCATATGTCTAACGGATATCAACTGCGTATTTTTTTAAATAGGAACCCACATTTTTATTACATATTCGTGTAGTACGTAAAGAAATATGAATGATTTAGTTGGCCCACTTTTTTCGCTTTGTGATAGATGGCTCTGTAATAGTCACAAACGTATAAGTAAGTGGTATCACGTAACATTCGGCCAGTGCGGACGGTATTTGCTTCGTGATACATTACACTTGTTAAAATGGATCGTTTACCAATTGCGGAAAAGGTCGATATCGTGTTGATGTATGGCTATTGTGATCAAAATGCCCAACGGGCGTGTGCTAAGTATGCTGCTCCGTATTCTGGATGACATCATCCAAGTGTCCGAACCGTTCGCCGGATAGTTACGTTATTTAAGTAAACAGGAAGTGTTCAGCCACATATGAAACGTCAACCACGACCTGCAATGATGCCGAACTAGGTGTTTTAGCTACTATTGCGCCTAGTCCGCACATCAGTAGCAGACAAATTGCGCGAGAATCGGAAATCTCAAAAACGTCGGTGTTGAGAATGCTACATCAACATCGATTGCACCCGTACCATATTTCTATGCGCCAGGAATTTCATGACAACGACTTTGAACGTCGTGTACAGTTCTGCCACTGGGCACAAGAGAAATTAGGGGACGATGACAGATTTTTTGCACGGATTCTATTTAGCGACGAAGCGTCATTCACCAACAGCGGTAACGTAAACCGGCATAATATGCACTATTGGGCAACGGAAAATCCACGATGGCTGCAACAAGTGGAACATCAGTGACCTTGGTGGGTTAATGTATGGTGCGGCATTATCGGAGGAAGGATAATTGGCCCCCATTTCATCGATGGCAATCTAAATGGTGCAATGTATGCCGATTTCCTACTAATGCTCTACCGGTGTTACTACAAGATGTTTGACTGCATGACAGAATAGCGATGTACTTCCAACGTGATGGATGTCCAACACATAGCCTGCGTGCGGTTGGAGCGGTATTGAATAGCATATTTCATGACAGGTGGATTGGTCGTCGAAGCACCCTACCATGGCCCGCACGTTCACCGGATCTGACGTCCCCGGATATCTTTCTGTGGGGAAAGTTGAAGGATATTTGCTATCGTGATCCACCGACAACGCCTGACACCATGCGTCAGCGCATTGTCAATACATGTGCAAACATTACGGAAGGCGAACTACTCGCTGTTGAGAAAAATGTCGTTACACGTATTGCCAAATGTATTGAGGTTTACGGTCATCATTTTGAGAATTTATTGCATTAATGTGGTATTTACAGGTAATCACGCTGTAACAGCATAAATGATAAGTTGACAAAGGTATATGTATCACATTGGAACAACCGAAATAAAATGTTCAAACGTGCCTACGTTCTGTATTTTAATTTAAAAAACCAATTACAAACTGGTCGTCTAAAATTGTGAGCCATATGTTTGTGACTATTACAGCGCCATCTATCAGAAAGCGAAAAAAGTGGTCCAACTAAAACATTCATATTTCTTTACGTACTACACGGATATGTATTAAAGAATGGGGGTTCCTATTTTAAAAAACGCAGTGCCGTCTAGCGGGCCAACCATGGCGCCATCTAGTTTCCTTCTTCAAGCTAGACAATTTTCGTTGTTTGTAGTTTATTCATTTGACGCTTATTTCATGAGATATTTGGCCCGGTCGTGATCAATGGACCATCCTGAATAATAAAGTAGAAACGCCAGAAGACAGTATCGATTTGCAGAATAACCTGGACTGATGAATGGTGCACGGCTTCGCAGTTAAATCTTGACGTAAATAAATGTAATAAATTGCACGTACATAGGAAAAGAAAGTCACTACTGTACAACTACACTATTGATGAGAAACTGCTGGAAAAAGTCTCTACCATAAAATGTTTTGGAGTAACTATCCTCGGTGTACCTGAGTAGAAAGACCACATAAAACAAATAGTAGGAAAAGCAGATGTCACACTGACATTCATAAGAAGAATCTTGAGGAAATGTAGCTTATCCATGAAGTTAGTACCTTATATGGCGCTTGTTTGACCGATTGTAGAGTACTGTTCATCGATATGATATCCTTACCGGCTAGGGCTAATAGAAGAGACAGACAAGGCCCAATTTAGAGCGGTGCGTTTCGTAGTGGGATCGTTTAGTCGGCGGCTACGGTGTTATCGAGATGATGGACAAACGCCATTCGCTGACATAGCAAGAGAGGCGTTGTGAATCACGGAGAGATTTTGCTATTGCAATTTCGAGAGTCCACTTTCCGAGAAGAGTCCTCTCGCGTAATGATCACCGCGAAAAATTTCCAGAAATTACAGCCAGCACAGAGACTTACCACGAATCATACTTCCACGCACCGTTCGCGAGTGGAATAGGATAGATAGGGATCAGTTAGTGGTATAAGAAGCACGCTCCGCTACACACCATTAGGTTCCTTGCGGAGTAAGCTGTAGATGTAGAACTGGTAGTTACTCCTTTTCCTATCCCATTTGCAAATGGAGCAAGGGAAAAAGACTATTTTCATGCATCCGTACGAGATCTGATTTTACTCGCCTTAGCGTTTCTTTCGCAAGAGGTACCTTGGTGGCAGTAGAATCATTCTGCAGCCTGTTACAAATGCTGGGTAAGCTATCATAGTAGTGAAACTTCCTGGCAGATTAAAACTGTGTGCCGGACTGAAACTCGAACTCGGGATCTTCGCCTTTCGCGGGCAAGTGCTTTCTCAACAGAGCTACACAAGCACGACTCGCGATCCGTCCTCACAACTTCAATTATGGCAGTACCTCGTCTCCTATCTTAGTAGTGTTTCGGTAAAATATCGAATTCTATACTCCTGACATTCACATTTGAATTCGAACCTACCAGAAACAAATTCAGCTTGAAGCCTCTCAATTGCTTCCATGTCATCCTTTAAAATGGCCAGGTTGAGTTCACAAACACTCCAGTAGTAAAAAATAGGTAACGCAAATGATCTTTACACGGGCTACGTTACAGATGAGCTACATTTTTCTAGAATTCCGCCAATAAACGGAAGTCGTTTATTCGCCTTCCCCTACAACCGATCGTAGGCGCAGCTTCGATTTCATGTTTCAACGGAGAAATGCCACAGCCAACCGGTTGCAAGTAATTTCAAATACACTGAGCTAGGTTTCAACACCTCTAAGGCCCTTCACCTTAAAGAAATGTTAACAACCGTAAAGTTACATTACGAGCAGGCAATAGTCAAAATTACGAGCAGACATGCTCAGATCAAAAATTAAAATCAAAAATGTTTCAGCGTATACCTTATAGTGAACAACAACAGAGTTAGTAATTCTTCAGGCTTTCTCGGCGACCTATCGACATGCTAAATAATCGCGATTTCTGCCAGATGTTAACGTCGTTCTCGCTCGATATTTCAACGGCGTAACTCGCTGTCTTCTTCAGGTGTTACCCGAGAATGGTCCTTGGATGGATCCAGTATTTATGCCGGGATGGTGCTGGTCACTCCGTAACCGGTCCGTGCCGCGTCTAGTGTTCTCTCCTCGATCCGCGCTCGCCAGGCATGGCTCCAGTGGTCCTCTTTGGTCGCTGGTGTTCCGACTGCTGTCCGCGCCCGGCTCGGCCGTCATCTTGGATCGTGGTCGTCATCTGAGATCACACAGGGTGTTTGAGCTCCCTTTTGAAGTGCCACAAGACGTGGCCGTCGGAGCCTTCCGACTGTACGCCAGTGCTGTGGGACACATTACGGAAAAATACCAGACGTCCACGACAATCCGCGTAATGAAAGGTGTCCAACAGATCAAGTTCGAATTGTCCAAACATGTACCATCCTATCTGCTGTTAGGTCGTATGTGAGCCATCGTCATATATGACGGCCAGTCATGGACGTGTGCAGGATGTTGACAAGAGAGCCAAGTTAGGTTAGGTCCGATTGTTTCCGTCGCTGTTTGCTACAGGTTCTGACCACTGACGCAGCTCTCAAAGCGACAGTCACTTCCTCACCAGATAATTACTCCTCGGTTGTTTGTAACCGATATGTGTTACTTGAGGAAGTACCTGTTCACACACCGGCACTCCCCCTCGGTAACGATGGTGCAGCCTAGATTTCACCGGCATCATCTCCTCTGTCGGGCGACAAGACCAAGAACACTCCAGAGCTCGATGGAAGGCATGCCCACTGTGATGGAAACTGACACGAGTGCGGTGCCTACTTCTGCTTTCCTTCAGACAGGCACAACTTCGCACGACGAATGTTCACATTCTGACACGGAACAGCACATCCGAAAGCAGCGGTCACCCCTAAAACGGAAGAAGCGAAATCGAACGTACTCCGACGACAGACTTCTTCATGTGGCATCACAGGCAGTGGACCAGATACCTGACAGTGATCTCCCTTCGAGCACCCCGTCGACATGAGTGGCCGCTCCTAATGTCCCATTCAGGGAGCGTCGTTTACACCATCTGCGTTCCCACGCAACAACAATGCATCGCATGGAGGGAGGTTCGCTGAAACCCGCTGCTGTGGCGTCACAAATTCTAGCCCTCGATGGCTGCGACAGTCACCTTCCACTGGTTCCAATCTCCTGGGCTGAGACGTAGCGGATTTGGATGCTGGCCCACCTGTCACGGAGTAACCCATGGTGGCGCCCGCCCAACTCAGCTTCCACACAGTGATTGCGGCCTCAGTGGCTGCGCCGAATGTTTCACGCCAGACAGACGTCTCTGATGTGTCCACAATACTATCACATCGCGACAGTGAATCTGGCCACCACATAAACTGGCAATGTTCTGGTATATTATTTATACTGCTAATGTCGACATTGTGCTTCTCCAAGAAGTGATCGTTGCTGATTTCTATGTCCCCACTGGCTACACAGCCAGATCTCCCATGTCTCTAACAACGGTAGTGGAGTGGCCATCCCCCTTGTGCAGGGTTCCAAACTGAAAATGTAATGTACCTTCCTAATGCTAGGGGTATGGCTCTCACGCTGTTTGGCATCCACATCCTAAATGTCTATGCACCGTCCAGCTTCAGTCGTAAACGACACACCTTCTTTGCTGGCTGGATAACACAGCTTTTTGAGGGTCACCGCTTTTTAAGGGTCTCCTGGAATTAATGGTCCTTGGTGGGGTTATCATACAAGGGCCTACTGAACAACATCCACGACATCTCTCGTACGCGGCCCTCTTCAGCTTATTAACACATGAAAGAAGTTTCACAGCACCTCCTCTGGCTTCACATACTATACGGCACACTCGTCCAGTTGCCTCGACCGTATATACCTCACATGTTTCCTTACTATCGACAGTCAACATGCTGAAGTTTGGCCTCTGGCATTCTCCGACCATGAGACCTAAGTTTGTGATGTCGCCCCTGCCCTTCAACAGGCGTGGCACAGTCGTGGCCTGTAGAAATTAAGCTCTTCCCACCTGACTGTCCCTGACTGCCGCCGAATCACTGAGGATGCCTGGGACCTCTGTCACCGATGCCGACCTGTCTACACATCCACCCTATCCTGGTGGCTTTTTCTTTTAAGCATCAGTCTTCATCTCAGAGTAGTACTTGCAACCTATGTCCTTCATTATTTGATGAATGTATTCCAGTATCTGTTGCATGGGGGCTTAATTAAAATAGAATGCAAATATTTCTTTTAGTAGCTGTAAGTCCGATTACGCTGTTTCGTAAACGGCTGGCCCTGACTAGTATTAGTACGCAATCTGACTGCATAGAACAACAACAAAGAATGAAATGAAAATTTTCGTTAACACAGTTAATTAATTAAGTCCCCAGCAACTATAAAATCTACGAAGCCAACAAAGCACAAGTGTAGCTGTTCTGTGTGTGGTAGTATGACTCAACGCACATCTGGCACGGTTCTTCTTGAACAAGACAAGAATTTTTAAATACCAATTATACTGACGTGATAAAAGAAAATTAGAAATACTATAATTGCGTAAGGAAAGCAGAATTACACTCTAATACAAGAACACAAGCCAGATGCTTTGTTGACTGAACCTGTAATGATGCATTATTTGCGATACACAAATAATAAAAGAACATAGCGTTTTATTACCTTCATATATATTGACGAAATGCACTCTGATCATTACAATATCTCCATTAGAATAACATCTGCTATCTCTCCCATCAAATAACTGCATAAAACATGGAACAAACACTCCCTACTACCACATATCCACTCCGACTTCACGACAAGCAGTGTCCACCACAACTTCTCGGCAAGAACTGCCTGCCGCTACGTCTCAATAATCACTGCCAGTGGAGGCGGCGGAACAATACTCTCTGGCGCGATCTCTGGCGCTGTGGCTCAGTGTAGCCACCTTTCACTGTCTTCCTCTACCGTTTTTGCCCTCTTACTTTCGTCTTTCTTCGATTTGCTCTCAGTCCATGTTCTGTACTCATTACAATGTTCATTCCATTCAGTAGATCATGTAATTCTTCTTCGTTTTCACTCATGATAGCAATGTCCTCATCATTCCTTAGTACTTCTGTATGCCACTTCTTGGGGTATTGATTCTTCCTGATTAATCTCTTAAACTTCAGCCTACTCTTCATCACTTCTACATTGTGATCTGTGTCTATATCTGCTTTCGGGTACGTCTTACAGTCCAGTATCTGAATTCGGAATCTCTGTCTTTCCATGGTGTAATCTAACTGAAATCTTGCCATATCATCCGGCCTTTCGCAAGTATACCTCCTCCTCTTGTGAGTCTTGAACAGAGCATTCGCTATTACTAAATTAATCTCTCTCCTCTCTGATTCCATGTCCCAAGCTCATATTCTCCTGTAAACTTTCTACCATTCCTTCCCCTACAACTGTACTTCAGTACCCCCTGACTATTACATTTCCATCTTCCTTCACGCATTGTGTCAATACCCTCACATACATTATATCTCCAGCTTTCGACGTCGGCATGTGTACCTGTACTATCGTTGTCGGTTTTGGTTTTCTGTCGATTCTGATCAGAACAACCCTATCACTAAACTGTTCAGAGTAACTCACCCTCCGCACTACCCTCCTATTCATAACGAATACTAGTCCCATTATACCATTTTCTGCTGCTGTTGATATTACCCTTTTCTCATCCGACCAGAAATCCTTGTGTTGTTTCCTTTTCATTTCACTGACGCATACTATGCCTAGACTGAGCCTTTGGATTTCCCTTTTCAGATAGTCCAACTTCACTACCACGTTCAATTTTCTGACATTCCATTCTCCCACTCATAGAACGTTATCCTTTCGTTGATTATTCAATCTTTTTCTCATGGTAACCTCCCCATTGGCAGTCCCCTCCCAGAGATCCAAATGGGGGACCATTCCGGAATATTTTGCCAATGGAGATACCATCATGACATTTTTCAATTACAGGCCACATCCAGTGAATACACGTTATGTGTCTTTAATTCATTGGTTTCCGTTGCCTTCTGCACCGTCATGCCGTTGATCATTGCTGATTCTTTAGGTGCAGTTTCCCACCCCGAGGACAAGAGAGTTCCGTGAACATCTGTCCGCTCCTCCACTCTCTTTGACTAGGCCGTTGACAGAATGAAGGTGACTTTTTATGCCGGAAGCCTGCGGTTGCCAGTGGTGATAATCAAAATTTGAACGGATGCGGCTTCTGAATCCGGGACCGATGACGTTTTGATTAATAATCAAAGATTCTACGCCTAGACCACAGGGTACCTTTGACTGTACCGGGATGTTATTTAAATTTCAATATGCCTCCCTTACACACCCACGGGTGGGTGGTGAGGTTGGCTTATTCCACGTGCCAGACATTGTTACGGCACTTTTTGTTAGCTCCTAACTAAAATTCTGGCGCCATTGCCTGACGAGCTTCACCGTACTGCTTTTAGATGATTATGCGCCGGTCTCAATGTCAGCCCCAGTCATGCTGTCAGACATTCCACCCCCTTTATCACTTTCGGCATTTCTTTCTGCAATTACGTTACATCCTCCACTACTTACCACTTCCACGAACAGTGAGTACGAAGACCGTACAAGATGAATTGCAAATGCACCGGTACCCCAGTCCCGTCGAAAACAAGTTTGGTTCATGCAGGCTTTCTCGGCACCAGCGACCAATCCGCTAGGTATATCACAGTCAATGGCAAAAAAGTCAAACAATTTCGTTTGCACCGCATCCGCCTCGCTGACACATCCCTATGTGTTCACTGCTGTGTGGACGTGGCAGACGACCATTGATTCTGATGTGGTCCATCGTCTGACGTCTGGAGCCTCGCGCAGCGTATCTTGGCTTTCCTTACCCGACAGACACCTGCTCAGATCACTTTACAGACACTTTCATTCCCAGATGTGATTCATTAACCTAGAACGAAAACTAACGCTGTGAACTGGATAGACGGCCATAAGGTCCGCTACCTTTTTGGCCCTGACGAGAAGTCGGAACTGGGTTAGTGGACGTACCTTAATGATTGACACTGTGTCCTTGTTCGAAACCACTGATATGAGCAGTTCTTTTCCTAATTTCTGTGGAGTGGCTTTCATGATCTGTCTTCCAGCTGGAACGTCCAAATTATGAAATGTTAATGCTTATTTTGCCGAGGTCATCCTGAGAACGTACTACAAACGGAACCTCCCTGAAAAATTTCGACAAGACACGTTTGGATGTCCCACCATTTGAAGGCGCGGGCGACTCCCGGAATTCTAGTAAAAAACATAAATGAAAATAAAAATAAAAATAAAAGTAGTAGAAAGAACTCAAATAACAAAAAAGTCCCTATAAAATTAGTTTCATTTTCATCTCTCCTCTGTGTGTTCTCTCCACGTACACTCTTCTTCCCCTACACCCTTTTAGTAATAAGTTAATTGTTTTGGGATACACATACATAGGCCTCAATTCCTGAAAGGTTCAGTTATTTTTTTTTTTTTTTTTTTTTTTTGTAGAGCACAAATGGCGATGACAAGTAGATCTTTTTTTTGTAGTTTTTGTAGTTCCCTTTTCCTGTCTAGAGGCGGAAAACAAAAGTAAGCAGGAGATCCCGAGCTCGAACCTCTATCTAAAAAAATAAAAAATTAAAAATAATAAAACGATTAAGGAGACCGCTCCAGTGAAGTTGGAAATCCGCATTCGAGCCCCGGTCTGGGAAAAATTTTCATTCTGATCATTTCATTATACAGCTGATGGTTGTCCAAATTCGTAACTGCGAATACATTTCATGTACTCTAAAAATACTTTAACTGCCAGGAATTCTTTAACATATAGTTCAACACGGTTAGTACTACACGAGAATTGGGCAATCGGTTCTTAGTGAACATTCTGGCAGGACCTATTTTATCCACATGGATTACAAACCCTATTTTTTACGTCGTTGTTGTGGCCTTCAGTCTGAAGATTGGTTGGATGTAGCTCCCCACGCTATCTTGCACGAACCCCTCCATCTTTGCATAACTACTGCAACCCACATCCATCATAACCTGTTCACTGTGTTCAGGCCATGGTCTCCGTCTACAGCTTTTACCTCCACACTTCCTTGATGCCTAATGTGCCCTATCAACCGATTTCTTTTAGTCAAGTTTTCCATAAATGTCTTGTCACCCTAGTCAGATTCAGCACCTCACTAGTTACTTCACCTACCCATCTGCTTTTCAAAAGTTTTCTGTGGGACTACGTTTCAAAAGTTTCTTTTCTATTCTTCTCTAAACTTCCGTAAAAGGCTACATTCCATGCAAATACCTTAAGAAAGCACTTTCCAATATTTAAATTTATATTTGATGTTAGCAAATTTCTATTTTTCAGAAACGCCTTTCTTATTATTGTAAGCCTGCATTCATATTCTCCCAACTGCGGCCACCGCCAGTTAATTTTCTGCCGAAATAGCAAAACTCATTCACTACATTTAGTGTCTAGTTTCCTGACCCAATTCATCAGTTTCACCTGATTTAATTCGCCTACACTCCATTATTCTTTCATTACTTTTGTTGATGTCCATCAGTACAGTACCCATTCCGTTCAACTGCTCTTACAAGTCCTCTACCGTTTCTGTCATGGGCAAACCGCCCAGTATTTATTGCTTAATCCTGAACTTTAATTCCGTTTACAAATTTCTCTCTAGTTTCTTTCACACTTGTTCAATATACGGATTAAATAAAATCACGGAGACAATACAATCCTGTCTAATTCACTTCTCATCTATTGCTTCCTTCTTCTGCTTTGCATTCTTGTAATTGCAGCCTGTTTTCTGCAGAATATGTATGTTATTATAGAAGTGAATGTGTGATAAGTGAAAGCTTACCATAAATTTTAAAAAACAAATCCACTAGTGAAAATGTACCATCACTTCTCCCGGTTAGTGGATTATTAAAGGTGAGTCCAACAATGGTACCAGACATAGGCATGAATGCAGTTGTCGTCAGTCGGTTATCGTTTTATTATACAGCAGTGCAGCTATGGTTGAGTCAATGAAAGTCTACGAAAATCTTAGAACGAAACGGGGAATCACCGATTATAACTGTCTCTTCATGGACAGAGAAAAGTATGAGTCAATTGTCACCAAGGTTAAACTACTAAAGCCTGGACGAAAGGCGGACGGCAATGACTCCAGGTTTTTGAAGAGATATGAAGTTCTCGAGGTGAATGAAATAACAAAATTAATAAAACCTCTTACTGAAGAAGGCAACATAAAGTACTATATTTATGATGAAGAACTTATGATTATATGATTTCTGTATGATATTCATGTAGTGACTGTCCACGGTGACGCTGTGGGGTATTAAAATGCTTGAAGTCAAAGTACCATAATATAATATCAGAGATATCCATATTTTTCTTAGCTTATGTGACCCTTGTTTGCAAAAACAGAAAAGTCAGAAAAGCGGAATAGTAATGAAGCCTGTGCTGTTCAAAGAGTTAAATTCCAGTGTCAACTTGATCTCATCGACTTCCAACTGCTACCAGTTAGAAACTATAAAGTCGCAATGATTTATCATGACCATCTCACTAAATTTGTCATTCTCGGGCTCCTGAAGTCCAAAACAACTGAGGAGGGATGCAGTAACATTACTGACATTTTAACGTTATTAGGCGCTCCCTCAGTGTGGCTGTAAGACAACAGCCGAGAGTTCGTTAGCAAAATAATGAGCAGCTTAACTGCACTATGGCCCAATTTAAGATTGTGCACGGTAAACGCAAACAAATCCAGAGCAAAGGCAGCGTAGAGCGTAGAGCAAATCAAGACAGAAAATATGCTAACTACGTGGGTGCAGATGCTTAACACCGCGGAATGGAGCCGTGCGCTAAAGTTTGCGCAGTTAACGAGGAACAGCGCTGTACAGTTTGAAATTAAAAGATTACTGAAAGAAAGCGATTTTTGAATGCCAACCTAAAAGTGTTTTGTCTTTTACCTTCAGGGAGCAATGGCGAACGTGCACTTTGAGGACGACCTTGAAAATATGATTAATCAAGTGAGTGTTACCAGTGAGAAAGGAACTGAAACGTTGCAGGATAATGATCATAGCAAATCTCGAGTGCAAGAGGACAACATACCAACAAGCTCAGCGAGAAAGAACATGTTCCAGATAACAATGAATACTGCCTGGCTGATTTAAACCATGCTATTAAAAACACACTGAGGCGGATATTCTCAGAAGAACAAGCACAAAGAATGCAGCAGTGCGCAAATCGTCGTTTGCCGTCAGAGGAAAAGGGGTGTACAGTTAGAGTTCAAGTTCCCGATTTCGACCGAAGAAGAGGAGATGAAAGGTCCATCTTGGATGCTGTCTTCGAGATAATGGCTGAAGGCGTGCTGACCAATCTTTACGTAAGCTAATAAACTGATTCATATATGCAGACTGATGTGGCAAATAAAAAATGTATATCAAGGTTGGGATTCGAACCCAGTTCTCCCGCTGATTAGGCAGATGCGCTAACCACTCCGCTACCCTGCACATTGGCTTTGCAAAAGTGCACAGTCTGTGCTAGCACGCCCTCCTCCTCAGTCTAAATTTTCATTCACGCCAAAGTCCAATTGGTATAGTTGATAGAAGATATAGAGAAGATCCAACGGAGAGCAGCGCGCTTCGTTACAGCATCATTTAGTAATCGCGAAAGCGTTACGGAGATGATAGATAAACTCCAGTGGAAAACTCTGCAGGAGAGACGCTCAGTAGCTCGGTACGGGCTTTTGTCAAAGTTTCGAGAACATACCTTCACCGAAGAGTCAAGCAGTATATTGCTCCCTCCTACGTATATCTCGCGAAGAGACCATGAGGACAAAATCAGATTAGAGCCCACACAGAGGCATACCGACTATCCTTCTTTCCACGAACAATACGAGACTGGAATAGAAGGGAGAACCGATAGAGGTACTCAAGGTACCCTCCGCCACACACCGTCAGGTGGCTTGCCGAGTATGGATGTAGATGTAGATGTAGATTTGTGCAGCGTCGAACGAAACGGAGGTTCCTGTAGAGGTGCTTTAATCAAATGAATCAAATGAAAGTCTCTAACAGCTATGCTATGCAGACTGAAGTAAGGAATGAAAATTTGTACCAAGACCAGGATTTGAAGCCCAGTCTCCTTCTCCCTAGGTCTGCCTGGGTTTCAGGCAGGATCCTCCGTGTCGTTGGATTCTGTGGTGCTATTCCAATACAGTTGGACAGCCTCTGCAGTTCTGATCGAGTTTAGGAGAAATACCAAGTGGACTCACGAGTGAATGGGAACTTTGATTGAGGAGGAAGGCATGCCAGGATAATGTATGCAGTTGTGCAAAGCACCTGTGCCGTGGTGGCAAATGGTTAGCGCATCTGGCTAGTGAGCGAGAGAGCTGAGTTCGAATCCTGGCCTTACTATAAATTTTCATTTGTCGCTTTAGTCTGAATATATACATCACACTTGAGGCTTGAAAAGATCTCTGGGACCATATGGTTCCATTTCAATAAATTGATTGTTTTTAAATATTTCGGGTGGGACGATACTGTAAGAGACTGCAACCACGAGTGCGGCAAGTTTTTGTTTCAGATCCCTCTTCATTACCTGCACTCTCAGAATAATCTCAGAGGAGGAAGTTGCAGCGGGCAAAACTGTTGTTCTGAAGACAACTACAACGTCTCAATCGACCGGAAGGGCCCAGGGATTCTTCAGATGCAACTTCTAACATAAATGTCAGACTCTGAGACGCTTTAGCAAAAAAAAATGAAAAAAAAATGTTTTGTGGAATTCTGAGTGTCATGGTGCACGTTCTTGTTCCAATAAAAGAATATAATATGCCAATATTTTTATATTGCAGCCGATCACCTCATCGAGAATAAATTTCGCAATATGACTGTATTTCACTATGGTCCGCATTCCTTACCTCTTGGCATTGCAAGTATATCTTCACTAGCGATGGCGCACTGTTCCTATTGATTGTGTATTGTTTAGCAACACAGGAATCAACAACCCATTTTCAGTAAAGGGGTCAGTGAACGTATGCTGCCACTAGTGATGGTATAAATATGTTTCTGGATGGGGTCCGCCTTTAGGAAAACACAATTTTGTTTTTCATCCCAAACACGTTTCACCGCAGTTGCAGCATTATCAGTGGGCTTTTATTTCATGGCCTTACCAGCTGGTAAACAGTGCAGCAGTGACAGTGACAGTTCAATATATAGAACTTCACAGTGAAGAAGATGAGTAAAAAAGAAAACATGACAAACTTTGAAAGAAAACAGTCACTGTAAAAACATAATACACTCCTGGAAATGGAAAAAAGAACACATTGACACCGGTGTGTCAGACCCACCATACTTGCTCCGGACACTGCGAGAGGGCTGTACAAGCAATGATCACACGCACGGCACAGCGGACACACCAGGAACCGCGGTGTTGGCCGTCGAATGGCGCTAGCTGCGCAGCATTTGTGCACCGCCGCCGTCAGTGTCAGCCAGTTTGCCGTGGCATACGGAGCTCCATCGCAGTCTTTAACACTGGTAGCATGCCGCGACAGCGTGGACGTGAACCGTATGTGCAGTTGACGGACTTTGAGCGAGGGCGTATAGTGGGCATGCGGGAGGCCGGGTGGACGTACCGCCGAATTGCTCAACACGTGGGGCGTGAGGTCTCCACAGTACATCGATGTTGTCGCCAGTGGTCGGCGGAAGGTGCACGTGCCCGTCGACCTGGGACCGGACCGCAGCGACGCACGGATGCACGCCAAGACTGTAGGATCCTACGCAGTGCCGTAGGGGACCGCACCGCCACTTCCCAGCAAAATTAGGGACACTGTTGCTCCTGGGGTATCGGCGAGGACCATTCGCAACCGTCTCCATGAAGCTGGGCTACGGTCCCGCACACCGTTAGGCCGTCTTCCGCTCACGCCCCAACATCGTGCAGCCCGCCTCCAGTGGAGTCGCGGCAGGCGTGAATGGAGGGACGAATGGAGACGTGTCGTGTTCAGCGATGAGAGTCGCTTCTGCCTTGGTGCCAATGATGGTCGTATGCGTGTTTGGCGCCGTGCAGGTGAGCGCCACAATCAGGACTGCATACGACCGAGGCACACAGGGCCAACACCCGGCATCATGGTGTGGGGAGCGATCTCCTACACTGGCCGTACACCACTGGTGATCGTCGAGGGGACACTGAATAGTGCACGGTACATCCAAACCGTCATCGATCCCATCGTTCTACCATTCCTAGACCGGCAAGGGAACTTGCTGTTCCAACAGGACAATGCACGTCCGCATGTATCCCGTGCCACCCAACGTGCTCTAAAAGGTGTAAGTCAACTACCCTGGCCAGCAAGATCTCCGGATCTGTCCCCCATTGAGCATGTTTGGGACTGGATGAAGCGTCGACTCACGCGGTCTGCACGTCCAGCACGAACGCTGGTCCAACTGAGGCGTCAGGTGGAAATGGCATGGCAAGCCGTTCCACAGGACTACATCCAGCATCTCTACGATCGTCTCCATGGGAGAATAGCAGCCTGCATTGCTGCGAAAGGTGGATATACACTGTACTAGTGCCGACATTGTGCATGCTCTGTTGCCTGTGTCTATGTGCCTGTGGTTCTGTCAGTGTGATCATGTGATGTATCTGACCCCAGGAATGTGTCAATAAAGTTTCCCCTTCCTGGGACAATGAATTCACGGTGTTCTTATTTCAATTTCCAGGAGTGTATATCAGTAAAACAACACCATGTGGTAAAAAGCCATTGTGAAAGCAAACGCGGAAAAAAGAGCTTCAATCCCAAGTGATGGTATACCTTTTCTGAAACTTCCACTTCGGCTATATCAAATTTTTGTCAATATGTGTGTTATTGGCGATGCCGATGATTTTTTTCCTCGTCGACTATGTTCAGTCCTAGATCACCTAACTTTTCTTTCAGAAATATTGTCTCTTTTCAGTGTAATCTCGAAATTATTCGCTACGTGACAGCGATTACCTAATTTCGCATCAGGTAGATGATTCTGTAGGTATCAGCTATTTTTTAAGTAATGGCGATATAGCCTGCAGAACTCCGCATCACAGAAAGTGTTCTCCATTCTTAGTAAGATGGCTTTACCAGTTGATCACAGACAGTTTCAAAATCCAACAAAATTGGCTTGTTTTTCAGTTAATGTTGCCCATTACGAAGTTTTGTGTATGAGTCGCATGTAACAGGGGAAACTTTTAGGCAGTTTAATGAAATTTATTGAATAATATTAACCTTAACACTTTTCTGATGATGTCGTACAACCAAAGAAACAGTTAACTAAATAAATTAATACTGTAGAACATTTATACTTTTGATACTTATTTTATTCCACCTTCCCATTTGAAAAGCAGAAATTGACTTGGCTTCTGGCAGTTTACAGAAAATCGCAGACGATTCAGCGTGGGCCACTTAATTTGCCGTTAGAAACGTCCCTCTAATGCATTTCACCCAAACATCAAGCACCCTATAGTTTACAAGTCGTGGTACGATGAGTGTGTGTATTTCCCTTCATATGAGCAGATAGAATCATTTTTCTAGGGTTTTTGTTCAGTTGGTGAGGATACACGCATTCAGTACTGGCACATTGTAAACTATCGCAAAGGCGTGAGACGAGACTCGAAATAACGCCCTTCACCTTTCGAGGCTGCGTTGCTGCAGTTACGAGGACAATGCACGGTGCCATCTGCTCGCAGACTTCACTGCGGGCCGTATCTGGAATTATTTCCGTGCGGTTCTCTGGACGCCTTTCCCATATTGCGTGCGTGCTGTTCGAGATCATTTGTAGCTATTCACGCGTTTATTACATGTCACAACTATTGGGAATTCCCGAATCTTGTGAAGTTGCTCATAAATCGAGATTTGTCAACATTTATTTTACATTTCCTGTTATTTCTTTTAGGCAGAACCACAGAAAACTTTTTCAGTGAACATACGTCGGCCATCTTCAGAATATATAGTGGGAAAAATTCTACATCAAAATCTTAAAAAGCCTGCCTCCATAACTGAGTAGTGAGCGCGCCTGACTCTCATGCGGAGAACTCAGTATCAGTTCTCGGTGCTGCTAGGGACTTTTCGTCGGTGGGAGGACAGAAACGCGGTGCACTCAGCCACGTGATGCCAGTTGAGAAGCTTCTTGAATTACAAAAGTTGACAATGACAGGGACAGCAGTGTGCTGAACCCTCGTCCCTCCATGCAGTATCCACATGAAACCATATAGCGTCCGCAGCTCGTGGTCGTGAGGTAGCGCTCTCGCTTCCCACGCCCGGGTTCCCGGGTTCGATTCCCGGGGGGGGGGGGGGGGGGGGGGCGGGCAGGGATTTTCTCTGCCTCGTGATGACTGGGTGTTGTGTGATGTCCTTAAGTCAGTTAGGTTTAAGTAGTTCTAAGTTCTATGGGACTGATGACCATAGATGTTACGTCCCATAGTGCTCAGAGCCATTTGAGCCATTTGAAACCATATAGCAGAGGACGACATGGCGGCCGGTCGATATCGCGTCAGTGCCTGAGCGCGGAGTTTAGTTCTAAAACCTTAAAAACTTCAAAACTCTTACCTGCTATATTTACACATGACGTGAAAATAAAAATATACTATTCTATTTTTGATAAGATAATTTTGGGCATTCATATCCATAAGTCATAGGTGGTACATTGTAACGTTCGTCCCAGTCTCGCTACATATAAAATATTCGTTTAGCGCTCACGCATTTAATAAGAATTTTTGCGTCCAAAATCAGTAGCTAATATGTCCCAGGCTGTAATTAATGGCTGTGAGGAAGTACTTGCAACTAACATCACTTTTTATTAACAATGTACGAGGGTAATCCAAATGTAAGGTCTCCTATAATTTATAAGAACATAGACCTGTTTATTTCTACAATGGTTTTTATTAGTTAACAGCTTGAACATTTACCTATTTTTTATCACAATCACCATTTCTGTCGATGCATTTTTGTAGACGCTGTGGTAGTTTTTGTATGCCAATGTCATACCAACTCACCGCCATGCTGTTCAGAAAGTTATGAACCTCTACTTTCACCTCATCGTCGGAGCTGAATCGCTTTCCGGCCAAATGTTCTTTTAACCTAGGGAACAGGTGATAGTCACTGGGAGCCAAGTCAGGACTATAGGGTGGGTGGGTGGGTGATTATGTTGCACTGAAACTGTTGCAGGAGAGCAACGGTTTGCCCGGCGATGTGTGGGCTCAACATTCCTCTTCTCAGGTTCTGGATTGCCAGTGTGAGTTTTTTCAGAGTCTCACAGTACCTGTCAGCGTTAATTGTGGTCCCAGCCATTCAGCTCCGACCACGAGGTGAAAGAAGATGTTCATAACTTTCTGAACAGCACTGCGGCGAGCTGGTATGACATGGGCATACAAAAACTGCCACAGCGTCTACAAAAATTCATCGACAGAAATGGTGATTACGTCGAAAAATAGCTAAATATTCAAGCTGTAAACAGGTCTATGTAATTATAAAAAAATAGGAGACCTTACCTTTGGGATAACCTCTCAGACAAACAGAAGCTAAACGATGTCAAAGTTAGCGTAAGGAGGGCTATGCGTGAAGCGTTCAGTGAATTCGAAAGTAAAATACTAGGTACCGACTTGACAGAAAATCCTAGGAAGTTCTGGTCTTACGTTAAATCAGTAAGTGGCTCGAAACATCATGTCCAGACACTCCGGGATGATGATGGCATTGAAACAGAGGATGACAAGCGTAAAGCTGAAATACTAAACACCTTTTTCCAAAGCTGTTTCACAGAGGAAGACCGCACTGCAGTTCCTTCTCTAAATCCTCGCACCAACGAAAAAATGGCTGACATTGAAATAAGTGTCCAAGGAATAGAAAAGCAACTGGAATCACTCAACAGAGGAAAGTCCACTGGACCTGACGGGATACCAATTCGATTCTACACAGAGTACGCGAAAGAACTTGCCCCCCTTCTAACAGCCGTGTACCGCAAGTCTCTAGAGGAACGGAAGGTTCCAAATGATTGGAAAAGAGCACAGGTAGTCCCAGTCTTCAAGAAGGGTCGCCGAGCAGATGCGCAAAACTATAGACCTATCTCTCTGACGTCGATCTGTTGTAGAATTTTAGAACATGTCTTTTGCTCGAGTATCATGTCGTTTTTGGAAACTCAGAATCTACTATGTAGGAATCAACATGGATTCCGGAAACAGCGATCGTGTGAAACCCAACTCGCTTTATTTGTTCATGAGACCCAGAAAATATTAGATACAGGCTCCCAGGTAGATGCCATTTTCCTTGACTTCCGGAAGGCGTTCGATACAGTTCCGCACTGTCGCCTGATAAACAAAGTAAGAGCCTACGGAATATCAGACCAGCTGTGTGGCTGGATTGAAGAGTTTTTAGCAAACAGAACACAGCATGTTGTTCTCAATGGAGAGACATCTACAGACGTTAAAGTAACCTCTGGCGTGCCACAGGGGAGTGTTATGGGACCATTGCTTTTCACAATATATATAAATGACGTAGTAGATAGTGTCGGAAGTTCCATGCGGCTTTTCGCGGATGATGCTGTAGTATACAGAGAAGTTGCAGCATTAGAAAATTGTAGCGAAATGCAGGAAGATCTGCAGCGGATAGGCACTTGGTGCAGGGAGTGGCAACTGACCCTTAACATAGACAAATGTAATGTATTGCGAATACATAGAAAGAAGGATCCTTTATTGTATGATTACATGATAGCGGAACAAACACTGGTAGCAGTTACTTCTGTAAAATATCTGGGAGTATGCGTGCGGAACGATTTGAAGTGGAATGATCATATAAAATTAATTGTTGGTAAGGCGGGTACCAGGTTGAGATTCATTGGGAGAGTCCTTAGAAAATGTAGTCCATCAACAAAGGAGGTGGCTTACAAAACACTCGTTCGACCTATACTTGAGTATTGCTCATCAGTGTGGGATCCGTACCAGATCGGGTTGACGGAGGAGATAGAGAAGATCCAAAGAAGAGCGGCGCGTTTCGTCACAGGGTTATTTGGTAACCGTGATAGCGTTACGGAGATGTTTAACAAACTCAAGTGGCAGACTCTGCAAGAGAGGCGCTCTGCATCGCGGTGTAGCTTGCTCGCCAGGTTTCGAGAGGGTGCGTTTCTGGATGAGGTATCGAATATATTCCTTCCCCCTACTTATACCTCCCGAGGAGATCACGAATGTAAAATTAGAGAGATTAGAGCGCGCACAGAGGCTTTCAGACAGTCGTTCTTCCCGCGAACCATACGCGACTGGAACAGGAAAGGGAGATAATGACAGTGGCACGTAAAGTGCCCTCCGCCACACACCGTTGGGTGGCTTGCGGAGTATAAATGTAGATGTAGATGTAGATGTATTTGACGTTACAGTAGCTCAGTTATCGCCCACACTTGTGATTGTCTACAAAACATTACAGTTTTCAGTCAACAAAACCTGCAGTTGATGGCACGGAGAACATATTTTAGGTTGTAACTGATCCAACAAAGTGAGGCCTTAAGAAAGTTTTTCTTCGTTATTCTTTTTATCGTGATTTTACATTTTACGGTTTTGCAGGACCATCTGTATGGTGTCCTGCACTGATAGCTTGGCATCTGCAAACCAGGCGATGTAAATGTGAATTTCATCGGCAAGTTATCACTTGTTTTTTAAAATAAGTGATTTTGAGATTTTTGTGTGGCAAAACGTTTTGCGTACGTATTTGCTGTACTGACGTTTTTTTGTGACTGATCCTTCTTCTTTTGCGTTCCGAGGACATTACACACACATATTGATGTACTTTACGTAATTTCGTTGTTACAAACTCCTTTTCACCTCGCGACTAGCACAATGGTGTTTTGTTTCCTAACCTCGTCGGTGGTCATTTGTTCCCGAGATAGATTGGCGCAGAATTTGAATTCTCTCTCTCTCTCTCTCTCTCTCTCTCTCTCTCTCTCTGTGTGTGTGTGTGTGTGTGTGTGTGTGTGTGTGTAAGGTCCTTAGCTGTTTGTGTTGCCTTTTCTGTAAACTTCCTTCAATGTGTTAAATAATGTGCCTTTACAGAGTGTAGTGCTTTCAGTTAAAACTTGTTTGCCTTCTGCTATTGTACGTGAAAGTTCTCTTCTATTGTTAGTTTGTGGTATATGATGTGGCTGGATTTCTATAAAAAGAAAAACAAACAAGAACTTTTTTGCACCTCACTTTGTTAGATTAGGTACAACCTAGAATATGTTCACTTTTAACGGTTTTCAATAAACAAAACCCACTGATGATGGCAGAGAGGTACCCAAACATGTGTGGGTACCAAGACAAAACAGTGTTTTTGAATAAAAGGCGGAACCTACATCCTACAATTAAACTGAAAACATTAAAAGAACAACAGCTGCAGATACAAAAGATGAATACGGCTGGAAAAGTAAATCCGATGTGGAAGCGAGCCATATTGAATGCAATCTTTAGATGGAAAAATGAAGTGGGTATTACTGCTGTCACGACAAGTACAGAGTGAGTGGAACAAGTTTGCTTCAGAACCAGACTCACAGCGAATACCGTTGCTGGCTTCACTGTGGACAGATATTTTCCGTGCAACTCAAATACAGATATAAATGGGAATAAGAAATGAAACAAAATGCAGACGCTCTCTGAGGAACCATCAGAGACCACTGCTTTATTATACCAAAACACTCCGTACATATTCCTGAAGAACCTCCGAAATCTTTTCGATGGCTTGTGTGTGTGTGTGTGTGTGTGTGTGTGCAATCTTATGGGACCTAACTGCTAAGGTCATCAACCCCTAAGCTTACACACTACTTAACCTAAATTATCCTAGGGACAAACACACACACCCATGCCCGAGGGAGGACTCGAACCTCCGCCGGGATCAGCGGCACAGTCCATGACTGCAGCGCCCGAGACCGCTCGGCTAATCCCGCGCGGCTTTTTCGATGGAGTGCGGCTTTTACTGTATAGGCAAATGAAATAGCGGCACACTTTTCACAGTCCTTGCGCTGCATGCGCGTGTTCTCTATGCTTTTTATTATTTTATTTGTATTCTAGCGCATATGTCTCCAGTTGTTTGACACGCATTCTGCATTATTTCATGCAGAACTCTATTAGCCAGTTACGCCTGATACGAGCAGCGAACGACATGGTGGGGGTGCATGTTCGTGCAGATAGCAGATAGCAGTTAACACCGGCAGATAGGGATATTGAGAAATCATGGCTGATAGTTGGTATCCACTAATCTACCGTATGCTATTTCGAACTGTCCTATTCATTTCTGCTTTAGGGGGTCTATAAAATGTTTTACGAGTTAATTATTCTACAGTTACCGCGTTATCAAAAAAAAATATAAAGCGCTATCAAGAAGCTTCCGCTCGAACACCACATTAACGCCTTGCCTACACGTCTGTGCTTACATACCCGCATCGGAGTCGCGCTAGGTTGCATGTACGCTGCAGTGACGCACTCAGACGGAAAGGCCCGCTACACAAAAACTGGCAAATCCACTGAAGATCGAGAAATATGTCCTCTGCCGCACGCTGGTTGCACCCTTCAACCTAAATCCTGGTCAGGATACGGAAATATTTGTGACAAATACTTTTCAGTTAACAATAACCATCCAGCAATTTAATATTCAGTCGGCGACGAATGGCATACACTTTATATGATAATCGCTTAATTCTTTGTGTTGGCGGGCCACTGTGGCCGAGTGGTTCTAGGCGCTTCAGTCCGGAACTGCGCTGCTGCTACGGTCGCAGGTTCGAATCCTGCTTCGGGCAATGGATGTCTGTGATGTCCTTAGGTTAGTTAGGTTTAAGTAGTTCTAAGTCTAGGGGACTGATGACCTCAGGTGTTAAAGTCCCATAGTGCTTAGAGCCATCATATTTGTGTTGAAAGAGAGAAATGCGCTCGAGGTAATGGAGGAGACCAACTAAATCTCCCTTAACTACTAGAGACACACATTTGTTCTGACAGTTGCCGAATTTAAAGCTGTCGCAATAAGCAGACTTGCATCGGCAAAGAAAAATTCCTCGCCAAAATAGATCTAGCAGTGTCAGCTATAGGCCTTAATGCGAGAAAGACATTTGGAAGAGATTGTACGTTTGAAGCACAGCATTGTGTGGATCATGGAGTGTGGGAAAAACGAGAAATAAAATCGTATCGTTTAAGATGTATTATTACGGAAGTATGCTGAAAATTAAGTACAGTCATCAGGTGTTAAATTAGAAGGATTCTCCATAGGATGAACGAGAAAAGTAATATGTTGTAAGCCCTACCCATAACACTGTGTTGAGTGAGAAGAAAAGTGCAGCGACGTAAGGAAATTTCCATAAAATTCCTCTGAACTGAATAACGCGTCATGTTGTAAAATGATGTACCAAGTGGCCTTCAGCACATAAAGGTGAACAAACAGCTCCAGATTTGATCAAGGCCACTTTCAGCAGTGACCTAAGCGTTGGTACATCATTTTACCACAGGGTGGAATGTAAGAACCGGGAGAATTCCATGGAAACTACCTCCCACCACGAACGCTGACGGATCTACATTAGTAAATAACTTCAGTGGGGCTAAAGGAAGCCGCATAGGTCAAAAATTGTAGAAAAAGACAGAGTTCAAAATATTTTAACTGCGACAACTAAGTAGCTCGAAAACGAAGCGTCATACGAAAGAATTGTTCTAGGTAAAAAGTCAATACTAGTAAAGGAGACATGTGCCTGTACTATGGCTGGCGACTTCCTAACCACCCCTTCTGCGCGAGTGGGGTCAGCTTTGTATTTTCAAATGGGAACTCCCCCATCTTCACTGGATATTCGGATCCCACGCCAAAAAAAAAGCACGGTTGATTAAACAATTGTTCTTTATTCGCGGTATGTCGTAGTGTTATCGACAAATATCAAGTGCGCCTGTTTCTGCCTCCTGTGATTCTAAATTTCATTTACGATGTAAAGGTAAACCTTCGTGTTCTGACGGTTCATATTTAGGTTCGAAATTTCCTTGAGCGTTGAAAATTTGATTGTATAGTACAATGTGATTAGGCGTTTCAGTAGCTGGCTAGAAACTACGTTTAGCGTGATCGAGGAACAATGAAGTCGATGTAATAATTTCCTGTTCCCATAGGATACATTATTTGGTGAGTCCCTTTGCCCCTTACCATTAGGGGGCTTTATTTTGGGTGAGTATCCGTGACAGTTACGCCATCACCATCACTTTATGGGCTTTTTACCTTATTCCAGTGGTTGTCATTTGTAGTCAGCCGGTAGCCGCTCAGCAGCCAGCACGAGAGTCAAGGACGTTATGATGGAAACACACACCGAAATCAGTCACCCTGATGGCGGGGTTCGAAGGCGGGTACCGAAATCAAGCAGTCCAGTGGTTTGGGCACTCATTGTAATCGACCCCGTAGGGGACAGGAAACTACGTTACCGTGCAAATAGCTTTTCTGTCTGAAATGCCAATGTCTAGCCAGATTATTTGTACCGTACAATCACATTTGGAACATTAAAGTAATGTCTGAACGTCAAAATCAGCCGTTAGAATACAAAAGTTACCGAAATGTAGAACCAGATGCGTCCGTTCTTAATTGCAAAAACAGGCACGCTTCATGTTTGTCGATTACATCGCCATCAACCATGAACTGGAGACAATGGCTTGATTAAACTGTACGTATCTTTTGGCGTAGAATTCTAATACGCAATAAAATGGGTATGGGGGAGGTACCCATTTGAAAATCCGAAGCTACCTCGTCCACGCAGGAGGGGCGGTTTGGAGGTAGCCAGATGGGGTATCAGAGACGGATGTCCCCTTGAATAATATTGACTTTTCATCTGGTACTTATGTTTCGAACTATTTAGCTGTCTCAAGTTAAAAGAAAGACTCTTTATATACAAGCAGCTGATTATGCTGAGTATAATAACAGATCGACACACGAGAGGAAATTCTGGCGGACCGGAACAAAGCAGGGAGAAGGGTTATGACCAATAAAAGAAACGTACATCAACTGAACCGTTGTTTCTCTGCGGTGGAATGTCACCGCAAGTTAGTACTGAGAATGAGGTTTACCGCGGAGACTTGACACAAAGAATGTTCTGCCACAAACTCTGCGGCCCAGATGGAAAAGCTTTGAGGTACGCGGCGGACAGCAGAAGTTTCCAAACAAGAAGAGGGATGAGCGAGTTGGCCGCCACGCCACGGTCCTTCGCGTCCGCTCCTACGAACTTCTGCAGCAATGGGGAGGTATTTGAAAGTTCACCTCCACGTAACTATGCGAGTGACTATCGCTGTACAAACTGCCGATTAGTACCAGTCCCCCCTGCGTGCTTGCTCCTTCCCGGATAACTGAACTGCGCATCTTTTGTGTAAAACTGTCCGTAGCGTATCTCCACCTTCACAGCAGGCAAACAATTAGCAGCAGTTTCCTGCTCGATTTACTTGGAAGGAAAAATGCTGTACTTAAGATACGTATAGAAGACATTACTTTGAATCCAAACAGATATTTCTATACAACACACGTTGTAGAATTTACAAGCAATGTGACGAGCCACCATGGCAGTTTCCCACAA
The DNA here is from genome assembly GCF_023864275.1 of Schistocerca cancellata. Lineage (NCBI taxonomy): Eukaryota > Metazoa > Arthropoda > Insecta > Orthoptera > Acrididae > Schistocerca > Schistocerca cancellata. The sequence goes on from NC_064628.1 coordinate 850,739,960, forward strand.
AATCACCAACGCTCGCAAAAAAGTGAAACTGAAATTTGCGATTGCGGCACCCAGGAAACGAGGGATGTTAACGATTTGTTTTTCTGAAATGAGGGAAATGCGTCAGAGACGGGAAGGATTTACACATAAATGTAAAAAAATATATTAGAGCTACCTTCTCTGTTAAAATTCACTACTTTTGGCTAAATAGTGTTTAGAGATACTTTCTAGCCGCGAGGGGTAGCCGCGCGGTCTGGGGCGCCTTGTCACGGTCCGTGCGGCTCCCCCCGTCGAAGGTTCGACACCTGCCTCGGGCATGGGTGTGTGTGTTGTCCATAGCGTAAGTTAGTTTAAGTTAGATTACGTAGTGTGTAGGCTTAGGGACCGATGACCTCAGCAGTTTGGTCCCATAAGACCTTACCTCTAATTTTCAGATACTTTCTATTGCCGGTTCTAGGCGCTACAGTCTGGAACTGCGCGACCAGGCGGTCGCAGGTTCAAATCCTGCCTCGGGCATGGATGTGTGTGATGTTCTTAGGTTAGTTAGGTTTAAGTAGTTCTAAGTTCTAGGGGCTGATGGCCTCAGAAGTTAAGTCCCATAGTGCTCAGAGATATTTGAACCATTTTCTATATTTGTCTCGAGAGAATCATCAAATGTATTGATATCTAAAACAATTGTCACTTATGCTTCAGTCTCTGCTGCACATTTTTTATTACACATATTTCGATCTCTCTGGATCTTCTTCGGATCTAAGTTGTTGCACCAGAAATCCGTCTTGTCTGTGTCAGAACCTCGTATAGTAACGTGTTTTGAAAAACTACTGACGCAGTTACTTAGATCTGAATATGTTCCAGAGAGATCGAAACACGTCGTGTAATTAAAAACGTACAACCGAGATTGAAGAATAAACGAGAAGTCTTTTAATGGATTACAGAAATAAATTCAAACATCTGAATTCGGAATGTATAAAACCGTGAGAGTAATTGTTTTTTCACTTTATTTCAAATCTTAAATGAAACTCTTTTCTTAAATGCCAGTACTCGTAATCTTACATTCTGCTTATCATCCAGTACTTGCACAATCTGAATGATACGTCGCAAACCCTTTTTGTTGTTATCGTTGTCAACCATTTCCTCTAGGTTGCAGTGCTACTGCCGGAACTTACATCATCAACGAAGTGACTTATAACCCATACTAGTAATCCTCCCCTACTCACTCCACCCAAAAAAAAATCGAACTACCATATATATAACTGCTTCAAATGTTTAATTATTTTACAAATGACTTAATATTATTATTATTGTTTACATTTTATGGCCTTCATTGGGCTGCTCTAGCCAACTTTATTGAAAGAATTTTTCAGTTTCCTCACAGCACAGTATTTCTTCATTCTCTCGGATCTCATCCTTCTTTCGTCATCGGAAATCACCCTTCCTATTGTCTGTTTGTTGATTCTCGTTTGCAGTCTGGTTTGTTTGTCTGTGAGTTTCCTGATTTTGTCAGTTTCGTTTCTTAGGTCTTCCAGTGTAATCTGTAGCTCATCCATATCTTCCTTGATTTTTATAATCCATTTAATGTGGCTTTCTTTTATTTTAAGATTATTCACCACTACATTAACGAAAATGTCAAAACCAAAGTATATGACGTCGTGTCTCCTGAACTCTTTGTCGTACAATGATATAATTTTTCAGCTCAATTCAGTGGTGTATGTGGATACTGTCTGCAAAATGTGCAGCGAGTACAGCTATTAGTAAAGAAATAATAAATTACATTCCTGGTTCTGTACTGTATGCACAGCGAAAATGTAGTAAGCCATAAACTCTTTCCTTTGATTTTTTGTGAGAAGTGTCAGTCAGCAAAAGTTTCGGAGAAGTTTGTAATTACCTGTAAAGATTGTTGGAAGTAACCAAGCGCTCTCATTCTCAAATACTGGATTAATGTATTCTGGGTGCTGCAAGTTACAATGCTTCAAGATGTACACAGAACTTCTAACCTTTAACATAAGATTAAACCTCATAATGAGTAAATTGTGACAGTATTTTAAATTTTTTGAATCGATAAGTACAAGGAATATGAAAAATGAATTTTTTGTTGTCCTGGAAATAATTAGATAGGCACCCTTGCCGACCGTTTCTATGTTTTAGTGGTAGAGGAGTACATCTGTCCTGCGATTTTTTTTTCTCGTTGACTCGTCGCAAGAAGTCTTCAGCCCTTAGCCGATTACTTCATCAGATCTAAAACACTCTTACAAAACACTATACGTCAAATGCTTTTAACCGTTCCATTGCTGTGTTCCCCATTTCCAAACTGCACCGTAAACTGCTTTTCATTGACATTTTTCTCGTTTCACCGGTTATATTTTTGTAGTAACCAAACTGTTTCACTGCTGACATTTTACGAAATTTTTCAGGTGGGTATGTATTCTAGAACATTATCTCACCTTACCAACAATAAAATCCTCAGCAAATCACAGCTTGGGTTTCAGAATGATTGTTCAACTGAGAATGCCATTTGCATGTTCACTCACGAGATTTTACAAGCATTAAATAATAAAATGCCGGTTGGCATTTTCTGCGATATATCGAAGTCATTTGATCCTGTGACTCACAGTATTCTGCATGATAAGTTGAAATTTTATGGGATTGATGGTACTGCCAACCAAAAGATAATGTCATACCATCCCAAAATAATGTAGAAAGGTGTATTTTGTAATTCAGCCATTATAGTCTGAGGATATAATTCTGACTGGAAGAAGTCCCGTATGGGATTCCCCGAGGCTCAATCTTAGGTCGACTATTGTTCCTCATATATGTAAACGATCGTCCGTCTAATACACTATAAGCAGAATTACTTCTTTTTGCAGAAGAATTTATACAGAAACAGAAGAAACGATAAAAAAAATTCTTAAGGGTATCACTTAGTGGTTTTCTGCGAATGATATCACCCTCAATTAATAATGGTCAACATATTCAGTTCTGCACATCTGGGGGTACTACAGCAGTGGTAAGTGTAACACTTGATTTGGAAATAATAAATAGCGTGCAAACGTCAAAATTTTATTGAAGAGAATTTAAATTTCAAAAAGCACATTTTGAAACTCCTAAACAATTTAGTTCAACAACAGTTTCACTTAGAATCACTGCAAATCTTGAGAAAGAAAATCAGTAAGTTGACGTATTTTGCTTATTTTCATTCAATAATGTCATATGAAATAATGTTCTGGGGTAACTCATCTTTAAGAAAGAAAGTCTTCGTTGCGCAAAAACGTGCTGTAAGAATAATATTTGGTGCTCACCCACGATCATCTCGTAGACGTCTGATTAAGGAGTTTGGCTCTCTGACTTCTACTTCACAGCATAATTATACCCTCATGAGGTTTGTTGTAAATAATCCACTAAATTTCAAAAGAACAAAATGCTGCAACCAAAATTTTTGATCACTTACACAATGATACAAAATGTCTGATACACAGCAAAGAAGGGCCTAATATGTGAAAAAAAAACTGAGAAAGATTGTCCTTGACAGCTAGTTCTATTCCGTAGCAGAATTCATGTTACTGTAATGCGTAAAGCGTGGTGGGTAGGATTACTAATTCACATCTGTATATTTTTTTTTCTTTTTGTGATATTAGAAAAAGCACTCATAAATGCTCATAATGTATACATATGTCCAAATTAATTAGCAACGTGAATGTAAAATGGCTCTTGTACATCATTACGATCTCTCATGCAAAATGATGCATGGAACATGTAACTGACTATCAGACTAACTAACTAACTAACTGACTATTTCCCAGACAATAAAATTCGACTATATGTTCGCAAGAGACCTTGTCCACATTTCACACCTAGCCATCGAGCATCACCACATGCTGCGAACAACATAATCTATGCTTTCTTTTTGTTCAGCAATCCTCATAATTTAATTATATGTATCACCTGAACGTATGTGGACAATATTACTGTCAATGTCATTCGAATTATTTGAATTTTAATTGTTCAGTGGAACGGCAGTATGATGTAGCAGCGATGGAGGCATAGTAGAAGGAAAAGAAAAACTCTTAGCTCGTCTGTATTGTTGAATAAACAATACGGAATATTATTTTCTTCCGGTTTCCATAAATCACGGAGATGAGTTGCTCCTTCAAGATAAAGACTACACAAAACTGTTCGGCTAGACTCAAGTGCAGAACACTGTCAATAAATCAGTTCTAATTTTTCGATTGTGGCACGTAATCTGATACACAGAGTCGGCTATGTCCAGACGAAGCATCCAACACTATCTCTAAAGCTGACACCAGACTCATTATCGTCGTCTCTATACACGACTGTAGAACTGCTTTGTAGCCACAGGAGGATTTACACCCTACAGAAATTGTCTTAATCAATATTTCCACAGATTTATGACATTGTGAAAATCTTTATATGCAGCGACAACATGTGAACAAAAGTTTGATTTCAGGTAACGACGGAAACTGAAGAAATTGACTAAAATTTCTGCCACAGACGGGACTTATACCCAAGTCCCCTTGCTTATTAGGCAGGCGTGCTAGCCATTACATAACCGCAGCAGTATAGCTAACACAGAGGCACGGAGTATCCTTTTCCAATACCCTGGCCATTAAAATTGCTACTCCAAGAAGAAATGAAGATGATAAACGGGAATTCATTGGACAAATATATTATACTAGAACTGACGACATGTGATCACATTTTCACGCAATTTGGGTGCATAGATCCTGAGAAATCAGTACCCAGAACAACCACCTCTGCCCGTAATAACAGCCTTGATACGCCTGGCCATTGAGTCAAACAGAGCATGGATGGCGTGTACAGGTACAGCTGCCCATGCAGCTTCAACACGATACCACAGTTCATCAAGAGTAGTAACTGGCGTATTGTGACGAGCCAGTTGCTCGGCCATCATTGACCAGACGTTTTCAATTGGTGAGAGATCTGGAGAATGTGCTGGCCAGGGCAGCAGTCGAACATTTACTGTATCCAGAAAGACCCGTACAGAACCTGCAACATGCGCTCGTGCATTATCCTGTTGAAATGTAGGGTTACGTAGGGATCGAATGAAGGGTAGAGCCACGGGTCGTAACACATCTGAAATGTAACGTGCCGTCAATGCGAACAAGAGGTGATCGAGACGTGTAACCAATGGCTCCACGCCTGGTGGTACGCCAGTATGGCGATGACGAAGACACGCTTCCAATGTGCGTTGACCGCGATGTCGCCAAACACGGATGCGATCATCATGATGCTGTAAACAGAACTTGGATTCATCCGAAAAAACGTCGTTTTGCCATTCGTGCACCCAGGTTCGTCGTTGACTACACCATCGCAGGCGCTCCTGTCTGTGATGCAGCGTCAAGAGTAACCACAGCCATGGTCTCAGATCTGATACTCCATGCTGCCGCAAACGTCGTCGAACTATTCGTGCAGATGGTTGTTGTCTCACAAACGTCCCCATCTGTTGACTCAGGGATCGAGACGTGGCTGCACGATCCGTTACAGCCATGCGGATAAGATGCCTGTTATCTCGACTCCTAGTGATACGAGGCCGTTGGGATCCAGCACGGCCTTCCGTATTATCTTTCTGAACCCACCGATTCCATATTCTGCTAACAGTCATTGGATTTCGACCAACGAGAGCGTCAATGTCGCGATACGATAAACCGCAATCGCGATAAGCTACAATCCGACCTTTATCAAAGTCGGAAACGAGGCATCACAACAACGTTTCACCAGGCAACGCCGGTCAATTGCTGTTTGTGTATGAGAAATCGGTCGGAAACTTTCCTCATGTCACCACGTTGTAAATGTCGCCACCGGCGCCAACCTTGTGTGAATGCTCTGAAAAGCTAATCATTTGCATATCACAGCATCGTCTTCCTGTCGGTTAAATTTCGCGTGTGTAGCAGGTCATCTTCGTGGTGTAGAAATTTTAATGGCCAGTAGTGTACAAGTTAAGTCTTCACCTTATTTTCCCCTTCCCAGATCATCACTATTGCCGAAGCTCTCCGGTGTTTAAATAGCACCCCAGCATTGGACGTAATGGGAAGATCCTGCCTGTACCTCAGGCGTAAGTGATCTGTAGATCAGATATATTTAATTTTCCTTGTTACATTCGAGTCTCATTTTTATCCACGAAAGTGATAGAAGCTGAAGACGTTAATTAAAATGTGTACCACGGCCGGTACCTAGGTCATTTCGTCATCTTGTATGATTATCATAGATAAAGTTGAGACTTAAACGTCTTAAAGGAAATTTAATTATGTCAAAACTTTTACTGTTTCTCAATGATACTGTTGTCTATAGATAAGCATCTTTGTTGGACAATCACAAGGAAATACGGAACGTCTGACATATATCCACTCGCTGTTATTACTAGCAACTCACTTTAAATGGAAACAGTTGCTAGATGAACGCAAGATAATGTCTATAACAAAGATAAATAACCCGAAAGTATCCATTTACAATGTTTGTGGCAAACTTCTTGAACACTTCAGTTTGCTCAAATATGTAGCGTAAATCTAAAGAGCGCCAAGAAATTGGACGAAAACGCAAAATGAGTTGGAGTAGGTGACTGAAAACTTTGATTTTTTTGAAGCGTTCTAGGAACGTGCGATAGATACATTCTTAAAAATAGGGTCTCGCAATTTTTAGTATTGTTCCAATGTATACAGCCGCTGTAGATAAGGCAACAGACATCGCACGATTTCAGAGAAGCGGTGCTAGGTCATAACAGCTCGGTACAACCCGTACGGAAGTGTAGTAGAAATGCTTGGGCAACTGTAATGGGAATGTCTGAAAATCCTTCTTGGGTAAATTTGGAGAACTAATGTTCACGAAAGACAGTGAGATAGTTCTATTCCCACAATCATATATTGTATTTCTGGTGGCTCGCTCAGTACTCAAGTGGAACGACAGAAAGTCGCTTGCACTGAGTCTTTGTCACGTACTGTATAGTGGCTTGCGTCATATACTCGTACACGTAGATGTACAGGCTTGACAAAATAAACCTGGCTCGCAAAAAATTTCGTGCAGCTTGAGACAGGCAACTCAACTTACATAATCCGCATCAGGGACAGATTAAATAAATCTGATTACCTATCTTAATGGCACGAAATGTTTTCCGTGCCAGTTTTATTTTGTCCAACCCCTATATGTTGCTTCACGTGGAAACATTTCCTCAGATGTCGCTTTTATATTTTCCATGGGCATATTTTACCTTACTCAATACGTTGATACAGTATGACATGTAGCGTGCTAGTTTTCGATATGCGGAGATGGGACAGAGCACGTTCCTATCCGCGTGTCAGACCAATGTTTGTCAGTGTGGTACGTTGGCCAGCCTGACTATGTTTTGGTTGTTTATCACACTCGTTAAAGGAGGTAAGGTAATTTCACTCTCCGCTACAGAAATACGGGACATAAAATGTAAAAACGAGCACACACACAGAACAAAGTTTACGCAATCGAGAGACAAATGACACATAATGGTTTCGTTCCATTACTGTGACAGGCGACAGGAAATACGCCAATCGATTTGTGCATTTATTTTAACCGCCAAGGGTAAGATGTCACGCCCTCTCATATACCTAACCAGACGTCCTTAGAGAGTTAACACAAGAGCATAATACAAAAGTCGTATGTCGTAGTAACAATAATATTAATAAAAGCAGTAATAATAATAAAATATTAATAATAATAATAATATTTACATTAATGAACATGGATGTTCCGGCGAAGCCAATATTATTTACATTGTTTTCAGGAATTTTGTCGGAAATGTAGCGATCTTATCGGAACGGAATAAAGATACTCGAACAAAAATACAAATGTGTGTAATAAAATGACTATCCACTTAAAACAGAGAATGGTAGCAGGTTAGAAATGAGAGAAGAGAAACAGAAATATATAGAGATGAGAAAATGTGGAATAGTGTTGACAATGTGACAGAAATATTGGTTCACTATTGGACAAAAGGGAAACAGCTTGGATAGGACAAAAGGGAAGGTACCACGATGAAGCTTTGGTCTCCTCTTGAACTCTGAAATGTTTTCTATCAGTCACAGGTTACTGGCTACTTCGTTACATAGGCATGTGACTGAAATGGAGGAAATTTCAATGCTATGTGTAGGTGTAGATACTACCAGGATGTTGGAGAAATTAGATGTTTTATTGTAGCGATGGAATGATGGTGTTAGTTCAGCAACGAAGGAAATGTATCCTCTCACGTAATTCAAAGTAGAATAACTAGCTGGTTCTCAATGGCATATTGGCCAGCATTTGTGGACCTTGATACGGATGAGAGAAACGCAGAAGAAAAGAGGAAAAAAGGAAAATTTGTAGTTGCTGTTTGCCAGACGCAACCATCTGAATGCACCGTACATAGAAACTTGTCGAGAGTGGGAAGGAGGGCAATAGAGATGACAAAGAAACTTGCAAATGATTCTACTGAAGAAGTAATTACTTATCTTCACTGATATAAAATTAACATATGTAGTCAAGATCTGAAATTGAAAACATGAAACTGTGAATAGATTTATGTGCATAGTTACAAGTTCACGGTTTTCATTTCGCTTTTATGTGGAGCGTATCTATAAATTCTTAGAACATTTTTAACTTGCAATACAAATTAAAGAATAAATAAATAATTAACTACAAAGGCGAGAATAAAATCTAAGTCTGGCCATCCGGTTATAGGTTTTGCGCCCTACGTATATCAGTTGACGCTTACGGCCGTACAGTTACTCTGAAAAGCACACGACTGATTTCCTTCGTTATCCTTGCTATATCGGTGATTGTGATCTGTCACTAATGACCTTCTATCGGCTGAACTTTAAGATGTTATCTTCCTTCTTTGCTTGTCAAAGAATAATCTCAAATTGTTGATGATACAGATGAAAAGTAAGCAGCTTAAATTGCGTTTAAATTAGTTACTGGATTGAGAACAAGAATGGTCCACAGAGACTATTTTCTAACACCTACAGGAATGTATCAAGCATAACAAATGTACAAACACGAGATTAAACAAGAAATCTAGTTGAAAGGAACGTAAGACAAGGTGGCAGTTTATTGCCGCACTTGGTTGGATCGTATGTTGCAGACACATGGCAGTAAACGTTTACATCGGGATCAGTTGGCGTTACTAATTGTAGATGACGTTGGCGTGCTAAGTTGCTGGTAAAAAAATATTTATACCTATTATATAAATTGAATCTGGAGGGAGAGAAAGGAAGAAAAGGAATGATATCAGTTGCATTTAGACTTCATGTGGAATCAGCGGTGACGAGTGGAAATGTGTGCTGGACCGAGCCAGACCCGGGATCTCCTGCTGCGTCTACTACTGCGCCACCTGGTCACAGTATTTACCGCAACTGCGAGGAATATCTCGTCATGCCCCCCAGCTAACACTCACTCCCACCTAGCGCCACCAGTCCGCAGTTCCCTTCCATGTTCTCCATGCACCCTAATTTTAGATTCCCGCTGGAGACCGTACGTAAATGTGTATCCACATTGAAGGTTGTGGATTTATTGTCCATCGAGACAAAACAATTATACGAATATTTCGCGTTTGTTCTTTGGACATGTCCGAAAAAACAGACACCACGCATTCTTATCATATTTATACCTGTTTACATGTACACTGAAGCACCAAAGAAACTGGTATAGGCATGCGTATTCAAATACAGAGATATGTAAACAGACAGAATACGGCGCTGCGGTCCGCAACGCCTATATAAGACAACAAGTGTCTGGCGCAGTTGTTAGATCGGTTACTGCTGCTACAATGGCAGGTTATCAAGATTTAAGTGAGCACAGCATCTCAGCTATGAAGCGAGGATTTTCCAATACGACCGTTCGACGAGTGTGCTGTGAATATCAGGAACTCAGTAAAACATCAAATCTCCGACATCGCTGAGGCAAGAAAAAAATTCTGCAAGAACGGGACCAACGACGTCTGAAAAGAATCGTTCAACGTGACAGAAATCCTACAGATTTTGATGCTGGACCATCAAAAAATTTCAGCGTGCGAACCATTCAACGAAACATCATCGATATGGGATTTCGAAGCAGAAGGCCCTCTCGTGTACTGTGGATGACTGCACGACACAAAGCTTTACGCCTCTTCTAGGCCCGTCCACACCGACACTGGACTGTTAATGACTGGAAACATGTTGCCTGGTCGGACGGGTCTCATTTCAAATTGTATCGAGCGGATGGACGCGTACCGGTATGGAGACTACCTTATGAAGCCACGGACCCTGCAGCCGGCCGAAGTGGCCGTGCGGTTAAAGGCGCTGCAGTCTGGAACCGCAAGACCGCTACGGTCGCAGGTTCGAATCCTGTCTCGGGCATGGATGTTTGTGATGTCCTTAGGTTAGTTAGGTTTAACTAGTTCTAAGTTCTTGGGGGCTAATGACCTCAGCAGTTGAGTCCCATAGTGCTCAGAGCCATTTGAACCATTTGAACCACGGACCCTGCACGTCAGCACAGGTTGGTGACGGCTCTGTAACGGGGTGGGGCGTGTGCAGTTGGTATGATATGTGATCCCTGATACGTCTAGATACGATTCTGGCAGGTGACACGTGCGTAAGCATCCTGTCTGATCACCTGCATCCATTCGTGTCATTCTGCATCCCGACGGACTTGGGCAATTTCAGCACAACAGTGCGACACCACACACGTCCAGAATTGCTCTAGAGTGGTTACAGGAACACTCTTCTTGTTTAAACCCCTCTGCTGGCCACCATACTCCCCAGACATGACTGAACATTTCTGGGATGCCATGCAACGTGCTGTTCGGAAGAGATCTCCAACCCCTCGTACTCTCACGGATTTATGGACATCCCGCAGGATTCAAAATGTCAATTCCCTCCAGCACTACTTCAGACATTAGTCGAGTCCATGTCACGTCGTTTTGCGGCACTTCTGCGTGCTCGCGGGGTCCCTTCTCGATATTAGGCAGGTGAACAATTTTTTTTGGCTCTTCAGTGTACATCAGTGGTCCGCAAGTCACCTGATGGTGTACGGCAGAGAGTACTTTGTGCACCACTGTGACTTCCCTCCTTGCTTGTTGCGTCTGAAAATGAGCAGGAACAACGATTGTTTGCTGGTAAGCCCCTGCGTGACGTCTTCCACTTTAATTGGAGATTATCGTGGCGCTTTCACGGTTACCTGAAACAGCTATGAAATGTGTTGCTCTCCTTTGGATCTTCTCTGTTTCCCCTACTGATTCTTTTTGGTATGAATTCCAAACTGATGAGCAATATTCAAGTTATCAGTCGAACAAACTCTTTATAAGTTACCTCTTTTGTGCGTGGGCTGCACTTCCTACGGGTTTTATAATGGATTTTTCTGAAATCTGCCTTCGATTAGTTTTATGTGGTTCGTTCCACTTGAAATCGGTCCACACACAAACCCTCAGGTACTGGTGAATGTAGCTGCTTCCAGTGCTTATTCGTCAATCGTGTAATCACGCAATACCGGCCCGTTCGAGGTATTTAAAAGCAAAAGATGCAATTGTGTTTCTTAAGGTTCAAAGGCGAATCCCAACCCAAAGCACTGGTCACGTTACGTTTGGCAGAATTTTTGCGTTGTGACTTTTATTTATACAACAGCATCAACTGTGAACAGCACCAAGGGGCTCCTGTCGTAGTCCACAGGCGTCTATGTGTATAGTAAGTAGTAACGGTCCTATGACAAACCCTCGCAACACACCCGAAGTCAATATCACATTTGAAGATTTCTCTGCCTGTTTGCTAGAAACTCTTCAAACCACTCATGAGGCTGGGCTGATATTTCGCATGCATATACACTCCTGGAAATTGAAATAAGAACACCGTGAATTCATTGTCCCAGGAAGGGGAAACTTTATTGACACATTCCTGGGGTCAGATACATCACATGATCACACTGACAGAACCACAGGCACATAGACACAGGCAACAGAGCATGCACAATGTCGGCACTAGCACAGTGTATATCCACCTTTCGCAGCAATGCAGGCTGCTATGCTCCCATGGAGACGATCGTAGAGATGCTGGATGTAGTCCTGTGGAACGGCTTGCCATGCCACTTCCACCTGGCGCCTCAGTTGGACCAGCGTTCGTGCTGGACGTGCAGACCGCGTGAGACGACGCTTCATCCAGTCCCAAACATGCTCAATGGGGGACAGATCCGGAGATCTTGCTGGCCAGGGTAGTTGACTTACACCTTCTAGAGCACGTTGGGTGGCACGGGATACATGCGGACGTGCATTGTCCTGTTGGAACAGCAAGTTCCCTTGCCGGTCTAGGAATGGTAGAACGATGGGTTCGATGACGGTTTGGACGTACCGTGCACTATTCAGTGTCCCCTCGACGATCACCAGTGGTGTACGGCCAGTGTAGGAGATCGCTCCCCACACCATGATGCCGGGTGTTGGCCCTGTGTGCCTCGGTCGTATGCAGTCCTGATTGTGGCGCTCACCTGCACGGCGCCAAACACGCATACGACCATCATTGGCACCAAGGCAGAAGCGACTCTCATCGCTGAAGAGGACACGTCTCCATTCGTCCCTCCATTCACGCCTGTCGCGACACCACTGGAGGCGGGCTGCACGATGTTGGGGCGTGAGCGGAAGACGGCCTAACGGTGTGCGGGACCGTAGCCCAGCTTCATGGAGACGGTTGCGAATGGTCCTCGCCGATACCCCAGGAGCAACAGTGTCCCTAATTTGCTGGGAAGTGGCGGTGCGGTCCCCTACGGCACTGCGTAGGATCCTACGGTCTTGGCGTGCATCCGTGCGTCGCTGCGGTCCGGTCCCAGGTCGACGGGCACGTGCACCTTCCGCCGATCACTGGCGACAACATCGATGTACTGTGGAGACCTCACGCCCCACGTGTTGAGCAATTCGGCGGTACGTCCACCCGGCCTCCCGCATGCCCACTATACGCCCTCGCTCAAAGTCCGTCAACTGCACATACGGTTCACGTCCACGCTGTCGCGGCATGCTACCAGTGTTAAAGACTGCGATGGAGCTCCGTATGCCACGGCAAACTGGCTGACACTGACGGCGGCGGTGCACAAATGCTGAGCAGCTAGCGCCATTCGACGGCCAACACCGCGGTTCCTGGTGTGTCCGCTGTGCCGTGCGTGTGATCATTGCTTGTACAGCCCTCTCGCAGTGTCCGGAGCAAGTATGGTGGGTCTGACACACCGGTGTCAATGTGTTCTTTTTTCCATTTCCAGGAGTGTATTTTGTCGATAGGGGGGCAGTGAGGGAATGTCTCAAACTCCTTCCGGAAGTCAACGCAAACACCACAACCTGGGCCTCGGTATCTGTTGTCTTCTGGGTCTCGTGATTTCAATTAGCTGATACGTTTCTTAGCTGAAAACTATAGACACACCACGTGGCGTGTAAAGTGATTACAAATAAAAACATTCATTTTCAATATTTATTCTGTGACCATTTGTATTTTTGTTTAAAGATTAGACTGTTACAAAATATAATCTTTTGAAAGAATGTGGATCCTGGAGAAGTCTACAGCTGCACAGCTTTTAGCGAATTAAGGTTAAAAATATTACCTGCACATGTCTAAATAAAAAAAAATGACAACTGGCTCCAGTTAAATTCGAACTGTCGTGTTTTATGTTCGTAAACTGCCAGTCTATCCACTCAGATATTTAAAAAAATGTGAAATACTCCTCGCTGAAGTAATTCTACCGACGTTTAATTCTTATCTTTCAACCGTTTCTACGAGCTCGAATAATTATTTTCAAAAGAAATGATACGATTAGTTAAATTGCAATGAATGTCGGCATATACTGTTTCGTAATTGTTATACTGCTTCTGTTTGACGATATAAACTCCAAGCTGAAGCTCCACAGACCGCTAGAGTTGTGAACACTGGCACTTCTGAGTTGTGAACTTTGGGCATGCGCAATGCTCTGTTCTTGGACTCTAAATTATTTTGGTCGGGCAATCTTTTTGCCTCACATTGTACATTGGCGGCAGCAGAATCGATCTGCAGTCGGCCTCAATGCTGGTTCTCTAAATTTCCACAGTCATTCCTCGTGAAAAATGTTGTCTTCCCTCCAGGGATTCACATTTGAGTTCACAAAGCATCTCCTTAATATTTGTGTGCTGATCGAATCTACCAGCAGCCAGTCTAGCAACACGTCTCTGAACTACCCTTAATTCGACCTGGTGGAGCCCCAAAGACTTGAGCATTATTAAGGAATGGGTCGCACTAGCTTCGTATACGCCTCCTCCTTTGTAGATGAGCTACACTTTCTCAAAATCTCCCAATAGACCGAAGTCGAGCATTTGCCTTCCCGGCTACCAACCCGACGTTCTCATTCCATTTCATATCTCTTTGCAACGTTACGCGTAGGTATTTAATCGATATGACAGTGTCAAGCAGCACATCACCTGTGCTGTATTCCAACGTTACAGAATTGGTTGGCATTCCTACACATCCGCATTAACTTACTTTTTTTCACATTTAGGCAAGTTGCCTTTCATCACACCAATTAAAAATTTTGTCTAGCTCATCTTGTATTCCCCTGCAGTCATTCATGGACTCTACTCCCTCTACACAACAGAGTCACCAACAAACAGCTGCAAATTGTTGTGCACCCTGACGCACAGATCGATGATAAATGTAGAGAATAAGAGTGATCCCGTCAAACTTCCCTGGGACACGCCTGACCTGTGTCTCTGATGAAGACTCTCCGTCGAGGACAACCTACTTGTTTCCATTACTTAAAAAGTGTTCGAGCCACTCACATATCCTGGAACTTGATCTGTACACTCGGAGACCTTTATCAACAGTCAGCCGTAGGGCACCGTGTCAAACGTTTTCCGGGAATCACGTTACCTTCATCCATGTGAGAAAAGGGCACGTTGAGTTTCGCAAAAATGATGCTTTCTGGGTCCGTGCTCTTTTGTGGACAGACGCTTTCCTGCTTTAAGTAAGCGCAGAATGTGTTTAAGATTTCTGCAGCAAAGCTGTGTTAAGGATACTGGTTTTTAATTATGCGGGTTCGTCCTTTTACCTTTCTTAAATACAGGAGTCAGCCGCGCTTTTTTACAGTAGCTTGGGACTCTGCTAAGGGCGAGAGTTTCGCGATAAATGCAAATTAAATAAGAGACCAGAGCTGTAGAGTACTCTTTGCAAAACCGAATTGAGATTACACCAGGACGTGGTGACTTACGTGCTTTCAATTCTTTTAGTTGCTGTTGTAGGTCAGAAATTCATTTCATTCTGCAGAGACATAAATAAAGGTTAAATGTGAAATGAAAGGTTTCGGATATGATAGCTACGGAAAGAAGTATACGGAACAAGGTTAACTAAGGGTGGCACCTGATGAAGAGAGCTTACCCTTGCCAGTTCATTGGGTAATTAGGGTGCAATATGTGGAATAGATCTACGAGCCGAAGTGCCCAAGGAGGGATAGCGAAACACGGAAGGTACAGTGAAGAAATAATAGGTTGGTTGTTTGGTTGTACGTACAGGACGCTTAACAGCGTGGTCATTTCCGAGCTTACTACTTTGACTCGAATGTTGTTGAAACATTTAAAATTATGTTCAAAAGGTAAAAGATGAATTTTCAATCTGATACAGTCTGCTCCTTTCTCTCTCATTTGCACTGACACTTCCAAGAGAAATACACAATACATAAGACTCAGTGTGCACTCAGTTTTTAAAATCCATTGCTAAAATACATTTACTAAAGCTATACAACTGCTACAATAAAGTTACAAGGAACATCTGCACATCCATCACGTCATCTTTGAGAGCACCTTCAGTGAAGTTATGTTTTTGTAGTGTTACGAAAATGGAATAGCGGAATTTAGAGCAACGTACGCTATCATGTTGTGTGTTAAACCCGGGGAATCCGCGAGTGTGACCTTCGAAAAGTTGAAACAAGCCTAGGGGCAGAAATTTTTCTCTTGTACGTATCGTTGTTGGGATCTGTAAAACTTTTTGAAATGTTGTTCCAGAAAACACTGAGCAGTGTTCTCAGTGCCAGCACGGACGGGCCTGCTCCACGCCAAGGATTCCTAGTACCACCAACGAATACAGATCTGTAGTAGATCAAACCCAGTCATCCACAAACAAAATGTAACAACTTATACGCGACACGAGCGTGTTTGCTAAATAAATTGTTTAAGGACGGCTGAGAACACGTTGAAGATGGACCTCGCTCGGGAAGACCTTCATCATCAAAACCTAACGAAAACATCGCGCATAAAGTATTTTTTCCACCTAGACTAACTGTCGTGCAAGTGTTTTATAAACATGTCCTGGAAAGGCTTAGGAAAAGGGTGAATCAAGTGGGAACAGACACTGCGGTCAAGTATTTACTGCATCATGACAACGCCCCATGTCACTCACGCACTTCCAGCACGGAATTTTTTACGTGAAAAGGGGTTCCTGTTGTTGTGTAGCCCCACTTGTGACTATCGTCTTTTCCAGAAACTGCAAAGTCTCTTAAAAGGACCCAAGCCTCTGTAGAAGATTCAAAAGAATACGACCGACATGTTAAAAGCCCTAATGGTTAAAGCCTTTCAGCGCTGCTACCAATACTGGGAAAAACGATTGCGCCGGCGTATAGCTGCCGAAGGTAACTACTTTGAAAGGGACAATATCTTTGCATGAAAAAACAAAAGCTTTTATAGATAAAAAAAAATTAGTCACATTACTTTTCTCACACACCTCACATACCTCGTGAAACTCAGGTATTGCACAAACAAGAACCACATTCGTTTCATTGTGACGAGCAGATCGGCTGGTGAGTGTAAACTGCAGCCCTCATGAAACGTATTCTCTTAGGCAGACATCTGTACACCACAATCACTGCGCATTAGGAATCTGTGCGTCAGAAGACAGACACGTTAAGAGTACGTCTTCCCAGCCCAGCAACAGGAAAGAGGAATGCCAAGGTCGTGTTGTTAGTTTCAACGACCTCAGCTTGTTGTTCCCCTACTCCAACCACTCGACCTCCATTATTCGTTTCATCGTCACATAAAATAGAGAGCAGATCGGCTGGTGAGTGTAAACTGCAGCCCTCATGAAACGTATTCTCTTAGGTAGACATCTGTACACCACAATCACTGCGCAGTAGGAATCTATGCGTCAGAAGACAGACACGTTAAGAGTACGTCTTCCCAGCCCAGCAACAGGAAAGAGGAATGCCAAGGTCGTGTTGTTAGTTTCAACGACCTCAGCTTGTTGTTCCCTTACTCCAACCACTCGACCTCCATTATTCGTTTCATCGTCACATAAAATAGAGAGCAGATCGGCTGGTGAGTGTAAACTGCAGCCCTCATGAAACGTATTCTCTTAGGTAGACATCTGTACACCACAATCACTGCGCAGTAGGAATCTATGCGTCAGAAGACAGACACGTTAAGAGTACGTCTTCCCAGCCCAGCAACAGGAAAGAGGAATGCCAAGGCCGTGTTGTTAGTTTCAACGACCTCAGCGTGTTGCTCCCCTACTCCAACCACTCGGCCTCCCACAAACGCGTGATCCAGTGTCTCAAAAACAACATACAATGGAAATTTGAGAATTGTATTTTCCAAACAGACCTACTTAACTGTTTCGTTACCATGAATTTCCACATGACCTGGTACCAATCAGAATGAGATCTCCTTGCCGTGCACCTGTAGGCATCATACACTTTGACTATATTAAGCAAGCGAATCTTGAGGGCGTAGCAGGAAATAATACAGTGCAGCCGATAACATTGTCCTGTCTAGACCGCTCCAGTGTACGAGGAGCGTTCAATAAGTACTTCAACACTTTTCTTTTTCTCGGCCAATTTCGGTTGAAAAATGCAGAATTTGTTGTGGGACATCGTGGAATATTCCCGCTTCAGTCCCTACAGTTTCATAATGTTCTGATTGGCGACGGCGCTATATATATAGCCTTCAAAATGGCGTCTGTAACGCAGATGCGTTTCAAGCGGAGACCTGTCATTCAGTACCTTCTGGCGGAAAACCAGAGCATCGGAGATATTCATAACCACTCTCGGAATGTCTACGGAGACCTGACAGTGAACAAAATCACGGCGAATCGTTGGGCGAGGTATTCGTCGCTGCAACAAAGTCACGCAAGTGTGTCCGATCTCACACGTGCCGGACGGCCTCACACAGCTGTGACTGACGCCGTGTTGCAACCTCATTCGAGGTGATCGACGGATCACAATCAAACACGTCGCTTCTCAAATGGACGTCTCTGTCGGTAGTGCTGACACACTCGTCCACCAGTTACTGTACTCAAAGGTGTGTGCCTGGGGGGTTCCCCGCCGCCTTACAGAAGACGATAATGAGCAACGATGAACCATCTGTGGGGACGCATCCGTGGGAGGCAGTACGTGGATGACGTGCAGGTTATTCATCCAGCAAGACGTTGGCTCCCACAAGGCCTCATAGTAAGGTGGTTTAAGGCCGTCACACTGAACTGTCAGTTAGTTAGTTAGTTACGTGTTCCACTGATCATTAGCACGGAAAAACGTTATGATGTGGAACGTGTCAAATGCACAAGAAATGCGCACACGAAACAAGTTTTTTTTACATTATAGTGTTCTACTTAAATATTTCTATTGTTGTTGTTGTTGTTGTGGTCTTCAGTCCCGAGACTGGTTTGATGCAGCTCTCCATGCTACTCTATCCTGTGCAAGCTTCTTCATCTCCCAGTACCCACTGCAACCTACATCTTTCTGAATCTGCTTAGTGTATTCATCTCTTGGTCTCCCCCTACGATTTTTACCCTCCACGCTGCCCTCCAGTACTAAATTGGTGATCCCTTGATGCCTCAGAACATGTCCTACCAACCGATCCCTTCTTCTGGTCAAGTTGTGCCACAAACTTATCTTCTCCCCAATCCTATTCAATATCTCCTCATTAGTTATGTGATCTACCCATCTAATCTTCAGCATTCTTCTGTAGCACCACATTTCGAAAGCTTCTATTCTCTTCTTGTCCAAACTATTTACCGTCCACGTTTCACTTCCATACATGGCTACACTCCATACAAATACTTTCAGAAATGACTTCCTGACACTTAAATCTATACTCTATGTTAACAAATTTCTCTTCTTCAGAAACGCTTTCCTTGCCATTGCCAGTCTGCATTTTATATCCTCTCTACTTCGACCATCATCAGTTATTTTGCTCCCCAAATAGCAAAACTCCTTTACTACTTGAAGTGTCTCATTTCCTAATCTAATACCCTCAACATCACCCGACATCTATTATCTATCCCATTCCCTTAAATGGCACAAAATGCATATATTATATCTCCAGATTTATTAACTCATATTCAAGAATTCATTTACGGTACAGAAGGAGTTGTCAAGGAGGTATGATGATTTCAATTTGTTTTTGAAACTATTACTGCTGTCTGTCAGACATTTTATTTCATCTGGTAATTTATCGAAAAGTTTTATAGCAGCATATTTTACCCCTTCCTCTGCCAAAGATAGGTTAAGTAAAGGATAGTGTAGGTCTTTCTTTTTTCTGCTTTTGTAATCATGAATGTCACTGTTGATTTTAAACTGGTCCACGTTGTTGAGAAAAAATTTCATTACTGATTAAATGTACTGTGAAGCAGTGTAAGAATTCCTAACCTTGTAAACAGATGTCTAAAAGGTGTGGGACTATGAACCCCACACATTATTCTAACTACTTTCTTTTCAGCAGTGAATACCTTTTGCCAAAGTGTTGAGTTGCCCCAGAATATTATTCCGTATGACATGAGAGAGTGGAAGTATGCAAAGTATGTTAGCTTACTAATTTCTACATCCTCAAAATTGGCAGTTATTCTGATCGCAAAAGTTGCTGAACCTAGTCGCTTTAGCAGATCCAAAATATAAATTTCCCACTTAAGATATATTATGCTGAAAAGTAAGGTTTTGTAGCCAAACTGGTTAGGAATAATAAGGTGTATTAGAATCATGAAGAGAACCAACCTGCTTTCAAAAAAAAAAAAAATGTGTGCTGCATTACTTACTGATCGCCCTTCGTAGGCTACAAGATAATTCTGCTAAGATAAAATGTGGTAAAACATGGATAGTAAGAAATAAGGGGCGTTAGGAACAGATAGAATGGGGATGACACTATCATAGAAGTCCCATTGCTTCTCGTAACATTGGGATGCTCCGAAGAGTGGCAACTATACCTCTTAAGTTGCGGTCCTGTTCATCGTTTAAAAAGTCACCTATCGGTGCAGTGCAATCTCGGTAAGGGAGCAATGCAAGACCACAACGCTCACGCAACGACTGCGAGTATTTCGGGAAACGACACGTCACCGGTGTAGCCCAGATGTAAGGAGCAAGACCAAACAGAAGGAAATATCAAGCTCCACCAGAAAGTTCCATTTCTGTGAAAGGTGAGCAGGGTACTTCCCCGAAACGACATCATTTTTTAACTGCGTGTTCTAGTTCACAGGAGGCGTACACGGTGCAGTTCGATAAGCTACGTATGCCGTCGGTTACGCAACGATATTACTCGGAACACGCCGCTGCAGTTCATTTTGCATTGCGCTCATTACGGATTCATCAGATATTTCCTCCAGAGAGACCGTACACAGAGCCTACGCCGGCACAGAAAGCCGTTCATTAGCAATGCATGCACCCCAGCGCAGCAGAAGACGGCGGGCGCCATCGGGTGCTGAATGGACGCGCTAACAACTGTAAACATTGCCAGCAGTGTGGGAAGCGCAACCAACTGGCCGCCTCTGCTGCTAGTCTGACTTGCGCCCATGTCCTGACTGCGAGACACTTGTTTCTGATACATGTCGTTAGCCTCCAGCGAATATGTTGAGTGCCCAAAAGTAACAGTACGGCTTGTTCCATGCAGGGACATGTCCTATATCATGCCCGAGTGTTCCGACTACCAGCAGCGTATGGTCCACATGCACACACATTCTCATGCGCCACAGGAATTGAAGATGTGCGGCAACATTACTGATCAGTGAACTGCACCCACATGTTCACCAACATTTCCCGCCACTGTTGCTCGGCATTTCTTGCAATAATACATATCCGGGACATAAGTGTCTACCTGGTATCGCGGACTGTCCTACCAGTGACGTCAATGTGGTGTTTCCAACCATAAATAACTTAACTGTGACCTTTCCGACAGTCATAGTAGTAAGAACATCCGTTCACAGCTTTTGCATACTTAATAGTGGCTATTAAAGTTTCCGTGATTTTTATTCATTTTTAACTGTTATTCCGACAATATTACTGCATCAAATCACTAAACTTTTTGTATTCTTTTATCAAATGTAATGTCTTACTCAAATTTTTTTTGTAAAAAAGCCAGACATGTTAAACAGTTCCTCAAATTTTGTCTTTTACCCTCTTATCAAGACTTAAGTATCTTTTTTCCTTCTTTTTTTTTTTTTTTTTTGACAAGGCATGCAGATGTATTATTTCCTAATTTGCTTTCCAGTGCATTACAATACTGCCGACTCCACTCCAGTCGGACACAAATTGCATGCGGAAAAGGAAAACATGGCTAGCGTCAAAACGTATTTGGGACTCTGTGCCACTAAAGAATTGCTCCGGTGAGAACAAGAAGTCGGTACAAACGCGCATGGAAGAAGCCAGGTAACGAAAATCTAACAAACGTAAAGGCTGTCGACTGAACTACAACTTGCGTGTAAGAAGTTCGGTGAATAGTCTCAGAAAATTTCTAGGCGTAAATTTCTAGGGTGTACGGAACACCCGTAGCGTCACCACTGGATCTTGTGGCAGGAACACAAGTAGCAAGCAGTTGATGTCATCCTTGATACGCCCGAAATCTTTCCAAGGATTCGGCAAGGCATCATCAAGCGATACGCAAAACGTATCAAAGTTGGTGGTGGTCATATTGAGACCTTCTGTAGGTGAATTAAACTGAGGTTTGTTGATAGTAGAGTACACTACTGGCCATTAAAATTGCTACACCAAGAAGAAATGCAGATGATAAACGGATATTCATTGGACAAATATATTATACTAGAACTGATATGTGACTACATTTTCACGCAATTTGGGTGCATAGATCCTGAGAAATCAGTACCCAGAACAACCACCTCTGGCCGTAATAACGGTTTTGATACGCCTGGGCATTGAGTCAAACAGATCTTGGATGGCGTGTACAGGTACAGCTGCCCATGCAGCTTCAACACGATAGTGACTGGCGTATTGTCACGAGCCAGTTTCTCGGCCACCATTGGCCAGACGTTTTCAATTGGTGAGGGATCTGGAGAATGTGCTGGCCAGGGCAGCAGTCAAACATTTTCTGTATCCAGAAAGGCCCGTACAGGACGTGCAACATGCAGTCGTGTTTTATCCTGATGATGACGAATACACGCTTCCAATGTGCGTTCACTGCGATGTCTCCAAACACGGATGCGACCATCATGATGGTGTAAACAGAACCTGGATTCATCCGAAAAAATTACTTTTTGCCATTCGTGCACCGATATTCGTCGTCGAGTTCACCATCGCAGGCGCTCCTGTGATGCAGCGTCAAGGGTAACTGTAGCCATGGTCTCCGAGCTGATAATCCATGCTGCTGCAAACGTCGTCGAACTGTTCGTGCAGATGGTTGTCATCTTGCAAACGTCCCCATCGGTTGACTCAGGGATCGAGACGTGGCTGCACGATCCGTTACAGCCATGCGGATAAGATGCCTGTCATCTCGACTGCTAGTGATACGAGGCCGTTGGGATCCAGCACGGCTTTTCGTATTACCCTCCTGCACCACCGATTCCATATTCTGCTAACAGTCATTGGATCTCGACCAACGTGGGCAGCAATGTCGCGATACGATAAACCGTAATCACCATAGGCTACAATCCGACCTTTATCAAAGTCCGTAACGTGATGGTACGCATTTCTCCTCCTTACACGAGGCATCACCACAACGTTTCACCAGGTAACGCCGGTCAACTGCTGTTTGTGTATGAGAAATCGGTTGGAAACTTTCCTCGTGTCAGCACGTCGTAGGTGTCGCCACCGGCGCCAACCTTGTGTGAATGCTCTGAAAAGCTAATCATTTGCATAGCACAGCATCTTCTTCCTGTCGGTTAAATTTCGCGTCTGTAGCACGTCATCTTCGTGGTGTAGCAATTTTAATGGCCAGTAATGTATATTGTCTTTGTCTCCTTTACTCTTTGCCTAAAATGTATGGTCCATACTGCCTACGTCCTCCACCACATTTCAGAGACCCTAACAGGCAAACGAAAGATTTTCGAAAATAGGTTTAGTAGTGCAATCGTTCTCATCGTACCCATCTACCATCCAGAGAGAGTATGAGCGTCAGTTTCAATAAGAGTCAAAGGCTCGAAACAATTCCCACTTTTATAACGTGGTCAGCGAGCCACTTGTATCAGACAAGTAATTTTAAAAATGTTTTGTATTTTTATTTGAAGCTACAGTCAAGAGTATTTTATCTCATGATTATAGTTTTGCTCCATTTTAAAATGGTGCTATACAGTTGACATGTTTGTCAGCAATATGTGTAAGCAGCCTGTATTTTGACTGCTGCAGCTGCCTTTCATTCTGTATTATGAGCTGACATACCAGATCGAGCAGCAGAATTGCAAACCTTACCACTTCCACCTATGTCTTATTTGACAATTAAATTTTTTTTTACCGTTTTCACGTGATCTGCATTGTTATCGTTTTGCTAGTTCTCAAAAAGACATTGACTTGGAGGGACATTGGCTTCCAGATGCATACACCAAAAGTTCGTCGCTGCGCAAAAAAATACGCAATTTTCGAACGTGGCACGGTTACTGGACGCGTGTGGAAAACTGAAATACAACACTAAGCATTGCTTCTTTACCTAACTTCAGATTCGAGCAATAGGTTTGCTAGTCGCTATTAATAAATTCGTTATATGTTTTATATGTTTGTCGTATTCATCGCAGGTGAATACTGACACTAAACATAGTGAAAAGTATGTTCAATCAAAAAATATCGGACCCGAGATTATGTCTTTGCCAGTTCCTATGGTACTTTAGCAACAAGAGTGAAGAAATCTTCAGGCAGATCATACCATGAAGGACGGAAAAAACGTTTCCTTGGCTTTATTATAACAAAAAATCGAACAAACGCTCTGTAGTGTGTGTGAAGACGCTTTAGAAGGTCTCAGTGTACTGCTCTGTCGACAACTACTACTTCTGCAGACAGGCATTCGTGAAATGTAATTGGTTCTAAATGAATTTCCCAGTGATAAAATGCAATGGAACGTTTCAAAATTCACATAAAATGTGCGTTTCATCGTTCGCCCGTGACTGTTCTGACAACTATGAAACAAGGAAAAACTGTGTCATCTCTTATCTCAACGCATAAATTGGAACATATGAAAAAATGCTTGCTTGACGATTTAAAGATAATTTCGTCTCTGTGGTTTTTAAGTCAGCCAGGAGTAGCCTTCAGGCACTCACATCGATGAAGCTTCAAATACATTGACGGAAAAAGAAACACTATCCCACGAAGAAGTTGTTCGACGTAGTTAAAGTTGGTAGGCTTGTTTCTGCAACTGAATAATGAGGTATATGCAATTTTCGTATCAATCGCATAGGAGTGACGATAGAAGGACCACTATGAGGATGAAAATCAGATTTGCTTTAAATACACGCTGCAACGGTCGTGAGCGTTAGTTGTCATTCATGTTGGAGATGGTGATGTTAGTCGAGAATTCCTTTAAGGCGATGAAGATGCCATTTTCAACATTTTTTTTTTTCATCAGTCTACTCACTGGTTTGATGCGGCCCGCCACGGATTCCTTTCCTGTGCTAACCTCTTCATCTCAGAGTAGCACTTGCAACCTACGTCCTCAATTATTTGCTTGACGTATTCCAATCTCTGTCTTCCTCTACAGTTTTTGCCCTCTACAGCTCCCTCTAGTACCATGGAAGTCATTCCCTCATGTCTTAGCAGATGTCCTATCATCCTGTCCCTTCTCCTTATCAGTGTTTTCCGTATATCTGCTCCTGGGTACGCCTTACAATCCAGTATGTGGTTTCGCACTCTCTGTCTGACCATGATGTAATCTAATTGAAATCTTACCGTATCTCCCGGCCTTTTCGAAATATACCTCCTCCTCTTGTGATTCTTGAACAGGGTATTCGCTATTACTAGCTAAAACTTGTTACAGAACTCAGTTAGTCTTTCTACTCTTTCATTCCTTGTCCCAAGCCCATATTCTCCTGTAACCTTTTCTTCTACTCCTTCCCCTACAACTGCATTCCAGTCGCCCATGACTATTAGATTTTCGTCCCCCTTTACATACTGCATTACCCCATCAATATCCTCATACACTTTCTCTATCTGTTCATCTTCAGCTTGCGATGTCAGCATGTATACCTGAACTATCGTTGTCGGTGTTGGTCTGCTGTCGATTCTGATTAGAGCAACCCGGTCACTGAACTGTTCACAGTAACACACCCTCTGCCCTACCTTCCTATTCATAACGAATCCTACACCTGTTATACCATTTTCTGCTGCTGTTGATATTACCCGATACTCATCTGACCAGAAATCCTTGTCTTCCTTCCACTTCACTTCACTGACCCCTACTATATCTAAATTAGGCCTTTGCATTTCCCTTTTCAGATTTTCTAGTTTCCCTACCACGTTCAAGCTTCTGACATTCCACGCCCCGACTCGTAGAACGTTATCCTTTCGCAGATTATTCAATCTTTTTCTCATGGTAACCTCCCCCTTGGCAGTCCCCTCCCGGAGATCCGAATGGGGGACTATTCCGGAATCTTTTGCCAATGGAGGGATCATCATGACACTTCTTCAATTACAGGCCACATGTCCTGTGGATACACGTTACGTGTCTTTAATGCAGTGGTTTCCATTGCCTTGTGCATCCTCATGTCGTTGATCATTGCTGATTCTTCCGCCTTTAGGGGCAATTTCCCACCCCTAGGACAAGAGAGTGCCCTGAACCTCTATCCGCTCCTCCGCCCTCTTTGACAAGGCCGTTGGCAGAATGAGGCTGACTTCTTATGCCGGAAGTCTTCGGCCGCCAATGCTGATTATTTATCGAAACTTAGGCAGTGCGGGGATCGAACCCGGGACCGAAGACGTTTTGATTATGAATCAAAGACGCTACCCCTAGACACTTTACTGAGTTTAAATGAGGTCGTGTAATAGGGCTACGAGAAGGTGAACGGTCCTTCTCCGATATTGCAGGAAGACTTGGCAGGAATGTAACCACTGTACATGATTGCTGGCAGAGGTGGTCACGAGAATGTACGAACACAAGGAGACCGGGCTCCGGACGGCCACATGGCAGCACAGAGAGAAGACCATCGTGTTTCGTATATGGCTCTGACGCATCGCACTGCATCTACAGCAGCAACCTGAGCAGCAGTTGGCACCACGGTGACACAACGAACTGTCACAAACCGGTTACTTCAAGAACAACTCCGAGCTAGACGCACTGTAGCGTGCTTTCCATTGACCCCAAACTACTTCTGATGAAAGATGGTTCTAAGCCAGTGATGACCGTTTGTTGGTTAGTAGGAGGCCAGTCGAGTGACTACTACCACCCTGTAAAAATTTTTGGAATTTTGTCGTAAGGTCTCATGGGACCAAACTGCTGAGGTCGTCGGTCCCCTACACCTGGAGTTGCGGTCTGGCGTGCGATTCCATATGACAGCATGAGCACTCCCTTGGTTATTCCACGCAAAATTCTACGTCAGTCTAGTGGTTCGACCTGTCGTACTATCGGTATTCCAGGGGAGTTTTCAACAGGATAACGCTCGCCCACATGTTGCCTTGGCATGCTCGATCGCCAGATTGTCTCCAATCGAGCACATATGGTAAATCATCGGTCGGGCAATTCCAGTGTCAACCACAGACCGCATTAACCGTCCCCGTACTGACCGACCAAGTGCAACAGGCATGGAACTCATCCCACAAACTGACATACGGCACCTGTACAACACAATGCTTGCATTAAACATTCTGGTGGTTACACCGGTTATTAATGTACAAGCATTTCACAGCGATGGCTTACCTCTCTCTTACATTAACCTCTGATCTTGCAATGTCAATCACTTAAATATTTACCTAGACAACTGCAGTCCAGAAATTTTATTACTCTGCATTAAGTATTTTTTGGTGTTGCGATTTTTTTTCCGTCAGAGCATTAATCAATTGCTGTTGCTTAGAGGAAAAGGTGCTCCTGAATTGAAATCTTGGCTTAAGCGAGCTACATATAAGTGGGTTTTTCACGATATATTGAATGAAATTGTCTCTTTATTTTCTAGCGACTTACAGAAAAATGTTATTAAATCCATTAGGGTGACACAATCTGTTTCTCTCACTGCAGATGAAACTTCTGGCATATCAGTGATCTGATGGAACTAATCTTCAGATTTGTAGATAAAAATCTGCAAGTTGAAGGATCGTTTATGCCCTTGTATGGAATAGCTTCATCGATTTCTGTGACACTGAAATCGACCAGGATATTTTGGCGCGAGTAATATCAGTGGACATTTAAGGAGATTACAAAGTAGGATTACTCATTTGGAGCCGAGAAGTATATCTGTTCATTGTTCTGCCCATAATTTTATTTTGGTAGTGAAAGATGCGACGTATGATATTAGTTATCTGTAAGACGCTAGGTTGTTTTAGTCGCTGCAAGAAGGAACGAAAATGGTGTTGTAAAAAAACTTCCCTGTTTGACTTTGCGACCATTCTGTTCCAAAAGGTGGTATGTGAGGGTACAATGACCATCAACCCTCATGTTAAGTTTCTCGCTGTTCTCATTTCTGCTATTTCTCATTACTTTCGTCTTTCTTCGATTTACTCCCAATCCAGGTTGTTTATTCCTCTCAGCAGATCCTGTAAATCATCAGCGAATCGTATCATCGATATCCCTTCACCTTGAATTTTAATCCCACTTCTGAACCTTTATTTTATGTCCGTCATTGTTTCTTCGATATACAGATTGAACGATAGGGGTGAAAAACTACATCGCTGCCTTACAGCCTTTTTAATCCTAGCGCTTCAGTCTTAGTCGTCCACTCTTATTACTCCCTCTTGGCTCTTGTACATATTGTATATAATCCGTCTCTTCCTATAGCTTATCCCTATTTTTCTCAGAGTTTTGAACATCTTGCACCATTTTACGTTGTCGAACGCTTTTTCCAGGTCGATAAATCCTATGCTTGTGTCTTTATTTTTCTTTAGTTTTACGTCCCTCATCAACAGCAACTTCAAAATTGCTTCTGTGGTGCCTTTACCTTTCCTAAAGGCAAATTCATCGTCATCTAATACATTCACAATTTTCTTTTCCATGCTTCTGAATATAATTCTTGTCAGCAGATTGGATGAATGAACTGCTAAGCTGATTGTGCAATACTTCTCGCACTTGTCAGTTCTTGCACCCTTCGGAATATTGTGATTCATATTTTTCCGAAAGGCAGATATGTCGCCAGACTCATACATTCTACACAACAACGTGAATAGTCATGTTGTTGCTACGTCACCCAATGAGATGATATATCACGACATTCACATAATCTACATACCAACGTATATAGTCGTTTTGTTGCCACTTGCTTCAATTATTGTAGAAATTCTGATGGAAAGTTATCTATCCCTTCTACTTTATTTGACCTTAAATCCTCCAAAGCTCTTTTAAATTCTCATTCTAATATTGGATCTCCCAGCACTTCTAAATCGGCTCCTGTTTCTTCTACTGTAGCATTACACAAATCGTCCCCTTCATAGAGGCCTTCATGTACTCTTTCCACCTATCCGCTCTATCCTTTGCATTTAACGGTGGAATTCGCGTTGAATTCTTAATGTTACCACTCTTGGTTTTAATTTCAGGGAAAGTTGTTTTGACTTTCCTATATGCTAAGTCAGTCCTTCCTAAAATAATTTTTTTTTCGATTTCTTCACATTTTTCACGCGGCTATTTCGTCTTAGCTTCCTTGGACTTTCTATTTATTTCATTCCTCAGTGGCTTGTATTTCAGTATTCCTGAATTTCTCTGAAATTTCCTGAATTTTCGTACTTCCTTCTTTCATCGATCAACTGAAGTATTTCTTGTTACCCATGGTTTATTTGCACTTACATTCCTTTTACCTGCGTTTTTATTTTCCAACATCTTTGATAGCCCGTTTTAGAGATGAACTGCCTATTGAGCTATTCCTTATAGCTGTATCTATAGCCTTCGAGAACTTCAAGCGTATCTCGTCATTCCTTGGTATTTCTGTATCCAACTTCTTTGCGAATCGATTCTTGCTGGCTAACGTCTCAAACTTCAGCCTACTCTCCATCACTACTGCATTGTGATCTGAGTCTATATCTGCTCCTAGGTACGCCTAACAATCTAGTATCTGATTTCGGAATCTCTATCTGACCATGATGTAATCTAGCTGAAATCTTCCCGTATCACCCGGCCTTTTCCAAGTGTACCTCCTCCTTCTCGAACAGAGTATCCGCTGTTACTGGCTGAAATTTATTACAGAACTCAATTAGTCTTTCTCCTCTGCCATTCCTTTCTCCAAGCCTATATTGTCCTGATTCTTTTACTCCTTCCCCTATAACTGCATTGTAGTCCCCTGTGACTATTAGATTTTCATCTCCCTTTACGTACTGTATTACCGTTTCAGTATCTTCATATTTTTTCTCTCTCTCTTCATCTTCATTTTGCGATGTCGGCATGTATACCTGAACTATCGTTGTTGGTGTTGGTTTGCGTCGATTCTGATAAGAACAACCCTATCACTTAACTGATCACAGTAACATTCTGCCCTACGTTCCTATTCATAACTAATGCTACTCCCGTTATACCATTTTCGGCTGCTTTTGATATTATTCTACACTAATCTGACGAGAAATCCTTGCCTTCTTTCCACTTCAATTCACTGACTCTTCCATACCTAGATTGAGCCATTGTATTTTCTTTTTCAGATTTTCTAGCTTCTCTACCACATTCAAGCTTCTGACGTTCCATGCCCCGACTCGTAGAACGTTATCCTTTCGTTGGTGAATTGATCTTTCTCGCATGGTCACCTCCCCCTTGGCAGACCCCTCCTGGAAAACGGAATCGAGGACTATTCCGGAGTCTTTTGACTATGGAGAGATCATCAGTTTTTCAGTTACAGGCAATATGTTCTGTGAATACGCGTTATGTGTTTATACTGCAGTGATTTCCATTACATTGTGCATCCTCGTGCCTTTAGGGGCAGTTTCCCACCCCAAGGACAAGATAGTGCCCTGAACCTCTGACCGCTCCTCTGCCCTCTTTGACAAGGCCGTTGGCAGAATGAGGTTACTTCTTATATCGTAAGACTTCAGCCGGCAGTGCTGATTATTAATCAAAATTTGAGTAAGGGAGTGTTTCGAACCTGGACAGAGAGTGTTTTGCTTACTAATCAAAGGCGCTACCTCTATACCACGGACCTACCTCTAGAACCAGCGGTCAAATTGTTGCTTATCGAGTTGTGCAGTTCTATGAGAGATTTATGTAAGGATAAGGTAACACTGCATAGTGAAATGTTCGTAAAATTCTCAAAGAATTTGTGAAGTTTGCATGGATAATTTTAAGTGTACTTGTTACTTCTTGTACCTCTCGGTGATTATTGTCAGTACTTAAACGACTCAAAACGTTTTTTGTGGTTAACAATGAAACAAAAAGAATTGGATGATTTGGTGTTTTTACATGTTCAGGAAGAAATGAACAAAATATTCACGTTACCAAAACCACAAACAAAGTCATGAAAGCAAATGACATGAGAAGGGGGTGTGTTTTATAATGACGGTTAGCACGTCTTTATTATTATTATTCTTACTATTATTATTTAAAGTAGGTTACTTTACATTTTGTGTTCAAAACAAAAGCCTTGCATAGTAATTTCTGCAATACAATTAAAATTATTTGCATTTATGAAGAGATTTCGTTTTAATTTGTATGAATGTGGTATTTTCTTTTAGTAAGTTGTTGATTATATCATTCCGTCTTGAAATCGTTGTGCATGTAAGTTGTTTAAAGTACACCGTCCTTGATAGTGACATATCTAACTAGCTTCTTATTAGTGAATTAAAGGTTGAAAATCAGACTAATAATTTAATAAAGAAAGCATCAGTTGATGTCACATTTTGAAAATTTTCATTGCAGAAACATATCCTTGTAAACCAAATCCAGTAGCGCGACAGCCCTTGCGGGCGTAGGCTTGTTACGTAGATCTTTGTGCAGGCGGACATGTGGTCCGTGCGACGCTTTGGTCCAAGGATTACCACCGGTATTCATTTCAGACTGGGTCGATCAGAGTACATTTAGACCCGGATTTGAACCCGTTTCTCTCGAGTTTGTCAACCGTCGGTTACCCACTCAGCTAGGGCATCCCTAACTACCTCTTACAACACCGGTATATTTAACTTTATCGCAGCATACCCCTTTATGACATAGACAATGTTCATAAACAAAAACAAAAGGTAATTATTTTCAAAAATATCGGGAGTCCTCTGAAAACATACACCATGTTCCGCCATTGATATGCACCCACAGAAATTTTGGAAAGTCGGCATCCGTGTAAGAACCCTGCTCCTTCTGTCATACATACCGCATAGGAATCTTGAGAATAAGATAAGAGAGATTAGGAAGCATACCCAAGTATATAACCATATCTCCGAAAGAAATGTAACAGAGAGATACAAACATACATAAAGTACCCTCCACAATCCACTGTATAGTGGTCTGCAGAATGCGTAGATGTTACTAGCATTATGGAGGAAGTGGATTTGAATCCCTGTCAGACAATCCTGATATAGGTTTTTGCATCGTTTTCCAGATTTTCTTTAGACGATTTTTTCTTCTGTCGTTAATTTAACTGGCGCTCCTTCTCTGATTACCTTGTTGACATTAGGAGTTTCAATATTAGCCATCCACCTTTGAGCGTTCTAAGATAACGTAACGATTGAAAAATAAATAGCTATCACATTTTAAAAATGATGATTTCTTTCAGTACAGATAAGAATAACAATGACGTCTTCCGTGGACACGACATCCAGCAAAATTAACGGGAGGCCGCATTATCAGCTACTATCTCACTGAAAACCAGAATTCTTCGTTCTTCATTCTCTCCATCATGTGCTATATACAACACTAAATCCCAGTCAGCCAAATTCAAGAGTCACAATTTGTGAGCAGCACATGTTTATTGTTTAAATGAGCGAGCAGAATATTCTGCGAAATGCAGTCTCTGAGGCGTATGCTATACGCAACCACAAATTCCAATCAGCCATATTCAAGATTCATAATTTGTGAGCAACACATGTTCATTGTTACAATCAGCGAAATGTTGCACTAAATGAATTGACGCCTGAGTGGACGCTGATCACGTCCGTTCAACTCCTGACTAAGAGAATGGAGCCTAATTAGAGATGCGATTCATTAACGCTCTGTTGTCTCGCAAATGCAGCATGTTGTTCTCAATGGAGAGACATCTACAGACGTTAAAGTAACCTCTGGCGTGCCACAGGGGAGTGTTATGGGACCATTGCTTTTCACAATATATATAAATGACCTAGTAGATAGTGTCGGAAGTTCCATGCGGCTTTTCGCGGATGATGCTGTAGTATACAGAGAAGTTGCAGCATTAGAAAATTGTAGCGAAATGCAGGAAGATCTGCAGCGGATAGGCACTTGGTGCAGGGAGTGGCAACTGACCCTTAACATAGACAAATGTAATGTATTGCGAATACATAGAAAGAAGGATCCTTTATTGTATGATTATATGATAGCGGAACAAACACTGGTAGCAGTTACTTCTGTAAAATATCTGGGAGTATGCGTGCGGAACGATTTGAAGTGGAATGATCATATAAAATTAATTGTTGGTAAGGCGGGTACCAGGTTGAGATTCATTGGGAGAGTCCTTAGAAAATGTAGTCCATCAACAAAGGAGGTGGCTTACAAAACACTCGTTCGACCTATACTTGAGTATTGCTCATCAGTGTGGGATCCGTACCAGATCGGGTTGACGGAGGAGATAGAGAAGATCCAAAGAAGAGCGGCGCGTTTCGTCACAGGGTTATTTGGTAACCGTGATAGCGTTACGGAGATGTTTAACAAACTCAAGTGGCAGACTCTGCAAGAGAGGCGCTCTGCATCGCGGTGTAGCTTGCTCGCCAGGTTTCGAGAGGGTGCGTTTCTGGATGAGGTATCGAATATATTGCTTCCCCCTACTTATACCTCCCGAGGAGATCACGAATGTAAAATTAGAGAGATTAGAGCGCGCACAGAGGCTTTCAGACAGTCGTTCTTCCCGCGAACCATACGCGACTGGAACAGGAAAGGGAGGTAATGACAGTGGCACGTAAAGTGCCCTCCGCCACACACCGTTGAGTGGCTTGCGGAGTATAAATGTAGATGTAGATGTAGAAATGCAATTCTTCCAGCCGCTTCGAGCTTTAAGCGTATCTCTTTCCAGCGCAGAAAATAAAAATCAGAGAGAACTTTTAGTACTGGATGCATACCGAATGGATAATACAGCAGCTACAAAGCAGCCCAGTAGCTTTCGCATAATTACTGTATTAAACGGAAGTGTCGCTATCGTTGTGTGCATCCCACTATCTACTCATGGGCCATATGGGGCCGTCAGCAGAGCGGCAAATTCTTAGGAGCGTCTGATTTTCGAGCAAAAAAAATTTACGTTTCAAAAACAAAAAGAAAAAACACAGCACCAACAGTTTCTGGAATTCTTATTAGTGAGAGAAAACCACAGGGGGACGGCCAGCCGGAGTGGCCGAGCGGTTCTAGGCGCTACAGTCTGGAGCCGAGCGAACGCTACGATCGCAGGTTCGAATCCTGCCTCGGGCATGGATGTGTGTGATGTCCTTAGGTTAGTTAGGTTTAATTAGTTCTAAGTTCTAGGCGACTGATGACCTCAGAAGTTAAGTCGCATAGTGCTCAGAGCCATTTGAATCATTTGAACCACAGGGGGACGGATGGAGATGTACGCATCATGCAACCGACGAATCACATATACATACAGAAGCTTTGATGTAGCGTATTACACCTTGGTGCTTTTATTAATGTCTCTGTGTATTTCCACGTTTTGTTAATTTAGTGAAGTTCTGATACAAAATACAGTCAATATGGACTGTAGGAAACGTATCAGTGACGCAGGTTACAGAACATTTGTCAAACAAAAGAGGAGGAGGGAAAAGGAAGCGTTAGATCAAACGCCAAAGCTGCAGACGTTTTCCGTTAACAAAGGACTATATTCTGTAACTGCAAGTTCTTCGCCGGCCGCTGTGGCCTAGCGGTTCTAGGCGCTTCAGTCCGGAACTGCGCTGCTGCTACGGTCGCAGGTTCGAATCCTGCCTCGGGCATGGATGTATGTGACGTCCTTAGGTTAGTTAGGTTTAAGTAGTTATAAGTCTAGGGGACTGATGACTTCAGATGTTAAGTCCCATAGTGCTTAGAGCCATTTGAACCATTTTTACAAGTTCTTCCTCCCCTGAGAACATGAAACCTAGAAATGATTTACACTGCACCGGCAATTGTGGGGTAATGGTCAACGGCAGTGAATCTGAAATTGATAAGCAGCATACGAACTATTCCACAGCAAGTGAACCAAAGTTAGGCGTAGGGGAAGTTTCGTCATACTGCAGGGGCCTACAGTTTCTTTTAGGAAACCAGTGAAAGAACACGGGATTATTTAGTACCAAACGGAATTAATCAGAATAGAAACCGTGATTTTGTAAGGTCAAAACGAGTATATCCTGGTAAACGAAGATTTATTTACAAGGATTTGTTTGAAAGTCAATATTCCCCTCCCCTCCTCTGCACATGTAAGCACAAAATTTTACACGCAAAAAATAATTTAACGAAATGAGGTCTTACACCTACAAGCCTGAATCAAGTCCTTCAATCCCTTGGCATTTTTCATCCCTCATTCCCTGAATCGGGTAGGATCAATTGCAGCCACATGCTATAAAATAGCTACAAAATTTTTGACCTGCTAGATACAATTTACAATTTTTTTTCGCCACCTGCAGAACGCTGTAAACTCTGCAGTCAATTTATAAATATGGTAGCTTGAATTTAAAGTCTCTCTACTTTACAAGATCGTCAGCTCGATGAGATGCCTGCAGAAGCATAAAGGCTAATTGGGATACATTCAGCAAAGCTATTAAGTACATTTCTAAAGAGAAAAGTGAGAAACCTGTGATCATATCAGAAGCAACAGAGATGTTGCAAAAGCGTAAATCTAAATACATTACATTCATGGTTACAATGTGGGAGAGTATTTCGGAATGCTTTAATGCAGTGAGTACAACAGCACAGTCAGAAGACTTTGGCACATCTGTAATACTGAAACTTTATACTGTGTTCTTAACTTTCGTAGATGAGATGACAAAGTCTTTTGAAATGTACAAAACGTTGGGGACAGAAAATTGGAGACAAATTTTAGGAGTCAGTGGAACTAAATAAGAGCGTCTGAAGGAGCGAAATAAGTCTTTGACGCCCCAGACTCTAAATTACAAAATGAAACTGTGGTTTGCAAATTTGATGATGACTTACTGAAGATCAGTTATTTAATTATATCGGACGAACTATAAACAGAGCTCAGTAAGCATCTAGGTGTCTACAAAGTTCTGAAAAGTTCTCGCTCCTATCCACTTCTACGAAAATGGGCCCTGATGAAATCTATAACAGCTGCAGCACATTTATTTAGAGGATGCAGAGGAGACTTTTGGAAAAAAATTCGTCCATTTCTAAAGCTTCCCTCTGAGTTCTGAATATGAGAACCGTCCATCTTTGCCTGTCTAAAATAAAATGCTCAGAGAGAATTGATATTTATCCACACATCACAATCGGTCTTCAAATTTATCTGAGCTCACCTGAAACAAACTGGTGTGTTGAAAGATCTTTCTCAGTAGTTGAAAGGATTAAAAACTATTTGCGTGCTTCTCAAGCTCAGGTGCGTTTGAATCATCTGGCTGTACTAGTAAAAGGAAGTTGCCTGACTATGAAAATGGACCTTGAGGACGTACAATGAACAGCCAAACAAACTGGTACATCTGCTTAATATCGTGCAGGACCCCCGCGAGCACGCAGAGGTGCCGAAACCCGACGTGGCATGGACTCGACTAATATCTGAAGTAGTGCTGGAGGGAACTGACACCATTCATCCTGCAGGGCTGTCCATAAATCCGTAAGAATACGAGGGGATGAAGATGTCTTCTGAACAGGACGTTGCAAGGCATCCCAGATATGCTCAATAATTTTCATGTCTGGGGAGTTTGGTGGCCAGCGGAAGTGTTTAAACGCGGAAGAGTGTTCCTGGTGCCACTGTGTAGCAGTTTTGGACATGTGAGGTGTCGCATTGTAATGCTGGAATTGCCGAAGTCCGTCGGAATGAACAGTGGACATGAGGGGATGTAGGTGATGGGACAGGATGCTTACGTACGTGACACCTGTCAGAGTCGTATCTAGAAATGTCATGGGTCCCATATCACTCCAACTTCACACGTCCCACACTATTACGGAAAGTCCACCAGCTTGAACAGTCTCCTGTTGACATGCGGGGTCCATAGATTCATGAGATTGTCTCCATACCCGTACATGTCCTTTTACTCGATACAATTTGAAACGATACTCGTCCGACCAGGCAACATGTTTCCAGTCATCAACAGTCCAATGTCTGTGTTGATGGGCCCAGGCAAGGCGTAAAGTTTCGTGTCGTTCAGTCATCAAGGGTACACGAGTTAGCTTTTTTGCTCCGAAAGCCCATATCAAAGATGTCTCGTTGAATGGTTCGCACGCTGACACTTGTTGACGGCCCAGCATTGAATCTGCAGCAATTTGCTGAAGGGTTGCACTTGTCTTCAGTTGTCCCTGGTCAGGTTCTTGCAGGACCTTTTTCTGGCCTCGGCGATGTCGGAGATTTGAAGTTTTACCGGATTCTGTGAAATAATCGTACGGGAAAACCCCACTTCATCGCTACCTCGGAGGTGCTGTGTCCCATCGCTCGTGCGCCGTCTATAACGCCACATTTAAATTCACTTAATTCTTGGTAACATGCCATTGTAGCAGCAGTAACCGATCTAACAACTGCGCCGGAACTTATTATTTTATAGGCGTTGCCGACCGCAGTGACGTATTCTGCCTGTTAACATACCTCTGTATTTGAATACGCATGCATATAACAAGGCAAGAAGGAAGCCACTGAACTACTGCCGTTTTTTGTTAATATACTAATTCTTTTGTTTTAGCTTTATGTTTATTACTCTATATGTTTGGCACCTCTGTTATGAATTTGGACACACTGCAACCAATCTTTCAAACCTGAACTCAGGATTAGTTACTATAATTCCATGCAATGTTTTCCTTTTTGAAGATTTCTTCTTTAAATAATGTATACCGATTTTAAATAACCAGTTTACAATTTTGGTCCTAAATGTTTATCAGATCTGCCAAAGTTTGTTGTTCATGAATAGGGGGGTGGGGGGGGATGAGGCGGGGCGAAAAACGTTATTGGGCCCATGGGCGTAGCTTTACTGTGTGTGGGGCTGACTGTATGTATCACACTATGAAGCAGTTAATCAGTTGTTATAGAAACTTTAGAAGGAAATGTGGTATTTGTTAGAAATGTGAGAACATTCATTGGCATCTACCTTCATGTAGTACAGTAAACAGCACGAATACAGTGAGGTAAAGACTTCTTCAGGTCTCTATCCTTATCACTCAACTTCCCTGCATTTACAATAATCATAAGTAATGTACTCGTGGCCGAAATTTTATCGGTGTCAATGTTCTTTCACTAAGTACTTAACGGAAACATATTTAGCTAGATTACACGACCAAAATATAGGTAATATTGACCAGAAGCGCGCTGGTTTCATTATTCAAATAAATATCTGCTATAAATATTGTTTTACAAACATTCGATTTCGTAATCTTGAATAATTTACACGATGTATATAACCACACAATCTCCAAAATAAGTGTCATAGGTGAAATCTCCGAATCTTTTGACATATAAACATGCATAAGGCAAGGTGATAATATCATGACAAAAAATAAGGAAGATAAAGATGTAAACGAGAAGTTAAAGAATCAGCATGAAATACCTACCCTTTGCTGGTGACCAAGTAATAATTCGTAGGAGCTAGCACTAACTACCAGGACAACTGAAGCAAAATTATCCATAGAAAATATCCATGAAACTCCTGTCAAAACTGGCGTCTAAGTCGTTCACGATGAAACATAGTCCATGAACTCCAAGAACTTAGGCATTTAATTCTTCATGATAAGATATGGCAGTGTCAAACAGGTTAAACACTCTGTTACTACGCTGAAATTCTCGGGAATAATGACGATGACAGAGAGGTCACTAAAAACGCAGGAAAACTTTGTAATGGCTACGCAGTTATTTGGAACACATATAACAAGAAATCCTTTTTCACCAAAGTGAAACTTCGCCACTACCAGACATTCGGTTTCCCAGAATAAGAAGGTTGTTGATACATTATCATTAATCATGAACGCCAGTTGCGCCGAGAAAATGGAACGACAGGTATTGAGGAAAATATTTGTACACAAGGCGGTATGTGGATACGCAAAAACTGTAACCTCTCACCTAGGGATTTACTTCCAATGAAGTGCGACACACAGAAATGCATGGACATTAGAAAGATGACAGACCGACACTCAGAGAAGGCAGAACTTTTGGAAAGAAAACAAGAACACTACAGCAAACTGAAGGTTATACGTGAACTTTAAAGGACCAATCGAAATAATACTAATGCTAATAACAATAGTAATAGTGATCATAACGACGAGAAATTATTCCGAAAAGTTGTTGGAAACTATCAAGTCCACACAAGAACTAACGCAAAGGCTCACCATTAGCAGATATCTGCAATTCATCCCATCATAATGCCAAAACACTTCAAAAAACACTTTTCTTGTAGTGACCATTTTCTTCAAAAAAGTACGTAGAAAGCAAAACCGTGGATATTACCAAAACCTAACTTGGGAGAGAGTGAAATTGATCAAAAAATCAGAAACATTTGAGTTAAGAGGAACAGAAGTAGATTCTGATCACTACCCAACTGAGAACCATATGAGATTTTTCCAAAACTTAAAATCATGGAACAGACCAGTACGGCTAAGATAATTGGTAACTAAACTTCGAAGGGAAAGAAATGCGTTTTTTTTTTTTTTTAAAGAAGCTGCGGAAAGGAGGGAATACGGATGCAAACAGTTGTATAGAAACGATTAAACATTTTGTATTTGAAATACATCTCGAGAACAAGCAAAGAAAGCACGGTGGAATAATAAATGTGAAGATGAACTCAAACAAAAAAGAAAGCTCCGAACAATAGCAATAGCAGGAACACAGCAGTAACTGTAAGATCTGTCAGTTTGAGAAGAAGTAAGCACATAAAATCATTAGGGCAAAAACGAAGCACATTGAAAAGGAGGAATTTAAAAGTACGGAACACTTCAAAACACTTAATACAAGAGACTAGTACTAAATATTAAAAAGCTGTATGCCTGAGTACATTCCACGACCGCTATGTTTCATGAAAGAAAGTGGAAAACTTGCTCTTAACAATGAAGAGAAGATACTGGCAACTTATTTTAATATATTATTGAACGGTGCAAAAGAAACAACTGGAATTCCATTATAATATTAGAAATAAAAAGTCCAAATCAACGAACATTGATAAGATTAAAAGATACATCAAACAGCTAAGAAAAAAACCAGGTGAAGAAGGCGTCATAACAGAAATTTTAAAAGCTGGTGGAGATCTAGGTGTAATAATTCTACAAGAAAAGCTAGTTAAGTCCTGGAATGGAACACAAAAACAAATCTAGAAAAGGGGAAAGTAGCGGTAATTCATCCTCTTAATAAAAAACGGGATAAAACAGATTATCAATAACTACAGAGGAAATGCATTACTACTCGTAGAACACAAAAGACTATCGAAAGCTCTTCTGGACGTGGTATATAAAATGCTCAATTAGATAAATTGGACAGTATCTGTATCAAGTTAGGAGTAACTGATTCTGTCCAGAGCAAATTCTAAACCTTAAACAAATAATTAGGTATATGAAAATATCAAATAGAAAGATAATGCTAGTATTTGTTGGTTCTAAAAATGATTAAGACTCGACAGAGCTTCCATTCTCAGAATCTTAAAGGAATTTGCAGTTAGGAAAATTCCGAAAATAACTGAACAAACTCTAATAAAAATAATATCTAAACTTAAAGTTTTTGGATGAAATTCTCGTTCCTTTAGATTTGTATCAAGAGCTAGATTAACAGACCGTTTTTCACCGTTATTATTCAATTTTGTGGTGGAAAATACAGTAAGAAAAACGAAAAATTAATTGCTACATAAAGCTGGATAGATAGAAAGATGCAATAAATTTTTTAGCCTATGCAGGCGATCTCGATCTTGTGTTAACATTTATATGAATGCATGGTGTCATGTCCAAAAGAACAGACAATATGCATTCATAGGCATCCATATAATCTTTATAAGTAAAGTTAGACACTTTGGCGAACACTGAAATGTTTACAGTAGATTGCCTTTCATTCACTTCCGGCGAGCGCAATACCTTTGTGAACGACTCCTTTCTTCACAATGAGTTAAACGAAAGCGGAAATGAATCCATGGGCAAACTTAGATATTAATTTACCTATTAGAAATTTATTATAGGTGTGCTAATCATACTGTGGGTTGCATGTGACATGTCCGAGGATGTGGTCACTTTACAGTCTCACCACTTCTCGCTCAACAACCCTCAGTTGTTGAATGGTTTTCACATCAAAGGTGCTTATTTCACTGCTCTAAGGGAAAAATACTAATATACGCTGATTGCAGACCTTATTTTCCACACCCATGGGAAGCGTCGTTTTGAGACCACTATTTAGTTTACCGAAAGTATCTCGGGCCTTTTTTCTCTTTTGCTTATCTCTTTTCTTTTGCATCTAGTTATTGTCTTCTGGTACACGAAATAAAAAATCTCATTCGCCCGTTCTATAACTCCACGGTTAACTTGCGCTATTTACTTTTCGATTTGTAGTTGCAAATTGTTTTAGTTTACTGTAACTCATTATCTGTTCTACATTCAAAGTTTCCCTTTTATTTATTGCCGAAATTTATCTGCACTTGCTGCGAACTGTAAAATGTCTTCAGCAAAACGAACAGAATGAGATGTGTTACATTAACACATATTAATTCTTCACTTTCCTATTTCAAGCGTCTGAAAACATAGTGTAAGATACCTGAGAATAATTTTGGTGATATGGAATCCTCATTTCTGACTCCATTCTAGTTTAATGGTTC
The DNA here is from genome assembly GCF_023864275.1 of Schistocerca cancellata. Taxonomy (NCBI): domain Eukaryota; kingdom Metazoa; phylum Arthropoda; class Insecta; order Orthoptera; family Acrididae; genus Schistocerca; species Schistocerca cancellata. The sequence goes on from NC_064628.1 coordinate 850,781,294, forward strand.
ATATTATATTAAAGATTTGCGTGTGACATCACATTATTTTCTTTGTTCACAGGTAAGCTGACGAAAATCCTACGAACACTGCCGTCCGCGAAACTTTAAGCTTGCGACCTCGAATTACGGAGCAAATAGAATTGTTCTCCCGATGTCTGTGGTGATCGAGTTGTGAGGTTCGGTAAGTAAGCTCAACATTGTTCCCACGTGTATACTACTACTCCTGACTCCTTGCCAGGAGGGTACCACAGGCGCATGACAAATCCACGTGGTGTTCACTCGGCTGCCGAGAGAAAGGGCGAACAAATTTCACACAGTTTGGCGGAAGTTGCCAAAGATGACCGGAACTACACTCATGCTCATAAATTAAGTATAATTACAGAATGTGGTGCCATACAACGTGGCAATACACAAAACTGGCACTAATAGCATAGGCACATAGGGAACACACACGACACAGATCTGTGTTGGTGATAAGTTGAGAAAACTGTCCCGAAACACATGTGCTACAAAACTCCACTGTTTTCTGCCCATCAATATGGGATATGATCACCATGCGCACGTACACAGGCCGCACAACGGGTTGGCATACTCTGGATCAGGTGGTCGATCAACTGCTGGGGTATAGCCGCCCATTATTGCACTAGTGCCTCTCAGAGCTCCTGAAGTGTCGTATGGGTTTGAAGACGTGCAGCGATACGTTGACCGAGAGCATCCCAGACGTGCTCGATAGGGTTTAGGTCTGGAGAACAGAGAGGCCACTCCATTCGCCTGATATCTTCTGTTACAAGGTACTCCTCCACGATGACAGCTCGGTAGGGCCGTGCGTTATCATTCATCAGGAGGAAGATGGGACCCACTGCACCTCTGAAAAGGTGGACTTACTGGTGCAAAATAAAGTCCCTATGCACCTGACCTGTTACAGTTCCTCTGTCAAAGACATGCAGGGATGTACGTGCGCCAATCATAATCCCATCCCACCCATCGAACCACGACCTTCATACAGGTCCCTTTCAAGGACATTAAGGGGTTGGTATCTGGTTCCTGGCTCACGCCAGATGAAAACCCGGCGAGAATCACTTTTCAGAGTATACCTGGTCTCGTCCGTGAACATAACCTGGGACCACTGTTCCAATGACCATGTACTGTGTTCTTGACACCAGGCTTTACGGGCTCTCCTGTGACCAGTGGTCAGTGGAATGCACCTTGCAGGTCTCCGGGTGAATAAATCAAGTCTGTTCAGTCATCTGTAGACCGTGTGTCTAGAGACAACCGTTCCAGCGGCTGCGGTAAGGTCCCGAGCAAGGCTAACCTGCAATAATCCGTGGCCGTCTGCGGGCACTGATGGTGAGATATCGGTCTTCTTGTGGTGTTGTACACTGTGGACGTCCCGTACTGTAGCGCCTGGACACCTTTCCTGTCTACTGGAATCGTTGCCATAATCTTGGGATCACACTTTGTGGCACACGAAGGGCCCGTGCTACGATCTGCTGTGTTTGACCAGCCTCCAGTCGCCCTCATAACGTCATCAATATGGTTTTTTTTAACCATTTTCAACATACAGTCACCATTAGCACTTCTGAAAACGTCTGCACACTTACTCGCTGCATCGTACTCTGACATCCACCAACACAACTCTGCACATATGGACTGCTGCCAACGCCACCGTGCGACGACCGCAGGTCAAATGCACCGCATGGTCATACCCCGAGGCGATATAAACCTTCAAACCGCGCACCAGAGCGTTGTTTCACCATGTATCAGCATTATCCTTAATTTATGACCATAAGTGTAGTTCGCCTAATGACGCAGTCTCGGGTGCTACTTGCACAGGCATGCCAAACTCACGCCGATGCACATAGGTCTGGAAGTTGAAATGTGTACGGGCTCGATAAATTTCTTCTACGTCTCTCGCTGTGCTGTGAAGCATCTTACCACCATCTTTCCTTAGCCACGTGGGAGTGCCAATCGGATAGTGTCGCCCGCGTGAAGGTGAGGCAGAGCCAACGGCATGGGTAATGAGTGATATGGAACGACTGTCGTTCACTCGCCTTCATTGAGACGCAGTGCTCTGCTCACATAGGCCCTTCATAGTCTGCCCGTCTTGCAGTGTGGCTTTTCCATCGCAAACCTCATCACTCCACGTCGACTCCAGTTTGTCGCTATTAGGCGATCGGGCAGTCTCCAGTCTTTCCAGGACTAGCTTTAACTGGCAGAACGTTCCAAGTATGATGCCAGTTTCTTCAGTTCTGTACCGCGAATATAGTTCACGATTTCTATACACGGAGAAAACCTGTTTCGTTTGATAATCTATAGAGCGAAATTCGGCGAGTAGGTTCCGTGACATCTTTTCGCTCTTAATCGTAGTTAATGTCATCTCTACGTCGAAAGGCAATTCCAGGAATCTTGCGATAATCTGCATTTTGCGAATCGTGGTACATGGACTTCTCTCACTTTATATGAGCCAGGGGAAAAATAATAACCAGTCTAATAAAATATCTGCTGATCATAAGCAAGCGCAGCATTGTAGAACCAATTTTAAAATTCCGTTGCCAGCAGTTTCTACGATTCTAATTACGCCTATTTTATAATACGAGGGAAAGTCAATTATTATCCGCAATTTAGTTATATTTTTGTTTAGTTTGGTAGTTCTGTCGTTTTACGTTGATGACGCATGCCTTGTTTATTTGTTGCTGTATCTTTTCAATTTTCAAGCTGCTAGGCTAGTTTCATTATCGCCGCCGTGCTGTTAATCATGGCTGCTCCGCTGTTTGCACCAAAGAAGAGCAAAGTTCAGTGATCCGTTTTTTTGTGGTCGGAAGGCGTATCAGGGGCCGAAATTCATCGAAGACTTTCGCTACAGTACGGGAACAGTGTTTAGCCGCAACGGAGTGTCTACGAATGCGAATGGATTGAAAAATTCCGAAATGGTCACACAAGTGTTAACGCACGATGAAGGAGCCGGACGACCGTTTACCGCCACAATGAAGAAACCATTGAGCGTTCATATGAAATGATTCTCTTAGACAGACGATTAACTACTGACGAAGTGGCACATCGTCTGCAAATTAGTCATGGTTCTGCCTACGAAATCATCCACAACAGACTTGCGTTTCATAAAGTTTGTTCAATATGGGTCCCAAAACAACTCACACAGTTCCATAAACAAACGGCCTTGGACATCTGCAAAAAACACATGGATCGCTATGGGAAAACTTCTTACACAGGATCTTTATAGGTGACGAAACATGGATCCATCATTACGAGCCGGAGAGTAAACGGCAGAGTATGCAACGGAAACATCCAAATTCGCCGTGAATGAAAAAGTTCAATACCCAACCGTTCGCAGGAAAACTTATGCTTACGGTTTTTTTAGGACGTACAAGGTCCAGTACTGGAACATTATGGGGAAATGGGCACAGAAATAAACAGTGTACGTTACAGTGAGATACTTACTGCCAGGCTAAAGCCTGTAATTCGAAGCAAACGCCGATGATTGCTGTCAAAAGGAGTTGTGTTGTTGCACGGCAATGCCCGTCCGCATACTGCTGTCCACACTGCTGAAACGCTCCAGAAACTCAAATTTGAAGTACTGGATCATCCTCCATATATTCACGATCTTGCCCCTTCTGACTGTCACTTGTTTGGTCCACTCAAACAGGCATTAAGAGGCTGCCGATTTGCCTCGGACGAAGCAGTGAAAGAAGTGGTGCATTTCTGGCTCGCAGCTCAACCGAGAATCTTCTTTTATGAGGGCATCAGCAAACTTGTACAACGATGGACCAACTGCATTGAAACGCAACGAGACTATGCCGAAAAATGATGTTCTTGTAAGTTTCTTATTTGGTTACAATAAAATTTTATAATTACTTTGCGGATAATTGACTTAGCCACGTATAACTGCGTATTTCTTGATTCAGTTTAGTAAATAATGCTAATAATGGCTTCAGTCGTTCACGGGCATCACGGCAGATAATGTTGCGGACGCTCCTCGTCATCTTCAGGTGCTTACTGATGTGCTGCTGCAGTCGCTAGCCAAGCTCTCTAGAAAAGCGCAGGCGCCAAGGGATAGGGCTACAACATCTTCGTACACGAGTCATGGATTCAGAGTGATGGTGCCCAGTTTGATAGAGAAACGGGATTTCAACTTATCAAGGCATGGGAACTAGCATTAAGGCACTAAGGCATCGTCTTCCGGAGACGAACGAATCCGAGTCAACGGCAGCGAGCAAGTTCCATCGCCTTGCACCCCCATCATCGCAGGAACATAAACTATGCAGACTCACTGCGTTTAATTTCATACATAAACAACCGAGGGACGCTATCGATGCTGGAAAAGGGACTAAATTTTGCGCCCACTCCAAAGACATCGCCCATCAAGGATTTTATCAGTGCCGTTCAGCAAGATGTCTTGAGAATTGCGAGTCAGACTGCTGAAGAAGTAAGGCGAGAGAGTTGCAGAGCCATAATTAGGATGCCCGCACCCAAGCATAACATCAACGCTGAAGCAAGAAATGCACACCGTTCTTTACGAGAAGACACAGAAATGGCAATTTTACCTGCTGACAGGATAAACGCCACTGTCCTTCAGCTTGCAACCTCTTATTTTGGCTAGATGAAAGAGTAAATGCAGGACTCAGCGCATCAACGTCTCCAGAACAATCGAACAGGTGTAGTACAACAGAAGACATCCGCCATCCTCAAATCCAACCATATTCTTGAACATCTTAAAAAGACTTCCAGAACGCAAGCGCCAGTTTCACCACGACTTTATTGATTGTCTATGACACGTAAGGAAGAGGTCTCGCTTCGCCCCAATGTGCGCAGTATGGAAGTCCCTACATACATATCGTTGAAATCTTTTGCAGCTTTCACAAAATATCCGACGCAACGCGCCGCAACCACTGAAGCATTTATTACGCCGGGAGAATCTCAAACAACACAATAATAATAAAAACAATATTTATTCACCCCTTGATGTTTTTATAAGGATGTAGAAATATCACTTCTGTAGTGGTACACAGAGTATGCAGGTCATACCGCGTGGGAACAAGTTTGTGTCTTCCTTGTATACAATAACAATGAAATGTTATCTACTAATTCTTCTACATATCTCATCACTCCTAGATGTACATACATACTGACTTTACATACTAATTACCCGAAATCATTATTGGTTACTTTAGCAGCTTTCTAATTATCCAGCTGAAGCGATCAAAACAGAGAAATGGTAGCCCACATGTTCTTCAGATAAATGACTTAGTAAAAGCATCACTTACACTCTTGAAGAAAGTGGCACACCTGTGTCAAAACTAATTTTTGTATTCGTCAGGGCTATGCAATCTGTTAGATATGGAATTCAGCGCTTGTTAAATACACCTAATGTTTTCATATTCTTTATTTCTGCAGGTAACGTCCTGAAGATTATTTTGGATTTGTAGAACGTAATTGTCGGATATACAGCACTGCTGTGTATTCCTCTATAAAAATCATTCCAACAAAGCATTATAATAGGTAGCTTCATTGCTCAGTGTTGGAATTCGTTATGTCATATCAAGGAAAACACACACACTCGTATATATTCGTTCTACCTTCACTAAACATTTTATGCCAACGAAAAACTTGAGCTCTTGACATAACCTCCTCTCCAAAAGCCTTCTGAAGCTTACTATAAGTTGTCGTCACGTTTTCACCCTATTTAACGCAAAGGGAAATGGTATACCATTGCGCAGTATTATGCAGTTCCATTTCCGTGACGAGAGACACTTTTTAACTTATTACAGCACAACTCACGACTGAGTAGTTGCATCGATGTGCCACTTGGACTAAAAGCAGCTTATAGATCATGTTCAAAGATATTGTGCCTATGCAAGCCTGCAGGGCTGTCACATCTTGCAAATAAAATCAGTCTCATTACTTTAATGTCGTAACTCGTATATACTGAAGAAAAGTTTCAGTAAATATAAGAATGCTTAGGGACTGTTGTAATGCGGAAACAATACTATTTAATGAGAGAAGTGCACAGCCTCTTAAAATATTCAAGAACAGCAAGAATAACGTATTTCTTTGTTAACTCAAGGGTACTACAAAAGACAAGCACGAAAATTATGTTGATCTCAGGTAATGGACAAGGATTCCTCGTTTCAGAAATGAACTGCATCTGAAGGAGGTGACTATGGCTTTTCTTGTAAATAAATAATCCTGGATCTTCGTTTCTGATTAGTAGCAGTGAAGATTATCTGATAACAAGCTTCGAGGTGTCAATTGTCTTGGAGCTCTATCAAAAGCGTTGATACTTTGTATTGTAATGCCTAAAACTTTGTAGCTGAGAGCATCTAGCAGTAGTAATGGCACTTTTTGATTGAAATATGGTCAAAAACCGTAACAGAAATTGATGTTAACCTCAACTCTTGGCGCTTGTTTTTGCTGATTTCTAATTGTTCCTTTTTTTTATTAGTGTAGAACTTCCTACTAAGTGTTAATTCGTGTTCTAGCTTCGTGTGATGCTTCTCCTTCTTATTCTACGTTAAACTGGAAATTCGGATATCAGTTTCAGAAAACAAACAAATCTGAGTGGAATAATAAATTCATATAGTAGCAATCTGTGTTTGAGATGCAAGCTTCATACGCAAGCTCGCAGTAATGCTGCCTCATTTACGACGTTAGATCTCTTTAATATGCATTTACCTATGGCCATAGTGGCAGAACCATTAGCTGACACCACGGGGAACTACTTTCCGCTTTAGTCACACAGCGCTGCTTTTGCGCCAGTACGTACATTACGAAGCATTAAAACCTTCTAATTATCTTTTGGCATTTAAATCAGTTAGCGTTGGATGTACGCTTAACTCATCCAGGGATCCTGACGTAAGCTTTTATTACTCTGTCAAGTCACTCCCACTTGGTTCTTTGCCCATTACTAAGTCTGTGAAGGGAAATTATTGTTGTTGTTGTTGTATGTATTAATTTTTCTTTGTAATATTTTAGGTCACTTCGCCGTTGTTATAGATCTTTATTTTAAAATTTTATGGGCACATAATGTAGTGTTCTACGATTATGGTGTAACGTGTCATTTCATGACAACATCTGCCTGCTGAACAGGTGAATTTAGTGACCGGGAGAACCTGTATCCCAGGGGAGGAGGTTTCTGCACAACGGAGGTGATGGGCCAGTCTTCCCCTAATCTTCCTAAACGGGTTGTGGAGAGAGCCTACATGGCTAGCTTATAGATGTGTAATTTCCCATGGCGGACGATATTTTCCGACATCCTTTTCAGAGAATCTTGTATAAAAAAATGAAACACCTACAGCCATCCTTATGTTGGCATTTATTGTACGGCTACCAGTTTCGGCGCTTCAGTGCACCATCATCAGGCCTTGGGGTTAACACCATCTGCACACACTTTACATCTGTGGGCAACATATACATGTAGACTACCTGTAACTGAGAGTTATGTCTCGAACCATCAACTGGTTGGAGAGATAATTTTATCACAGTTACATGTGGTCTGCGCAAATCAGTTATGTTGCCCACTGATGCATCGTGTATACAGATGGTGTTAATCTCTTCATCATCAGCCAAGGCTTGAAGATGGTGCACTGAAACGCCGAAACTGGTAGCCGTACAATAAATGCCAACATAAGGATGGCTGTAGGTGTTTCTTTTGCTTACAATAGTGAAGGGCCGTAATCCCAGTCACAAGGATGGACACACAAACATTTTGTGAAATTCCTGCCAGGAAGGACCACCATATCTACATCTACATCTACATCCATACTCCGCAAGCGACCTGACGGTGTGTGGCGGAGGGTACCTTGAGTACCTCTATCGGTTCTCTCTTCTATTCCAGTCTCGTATTGTTCGTGGAAAGAAGGATTGCCGGTATGCCTCTGTGTGGGCTCTAATCTCTCTGATTTTATCCTCATGGTCTCTTCGCGAGAAACACGTAGGAGGGAGCAATATACTGCTTGACTCTTCGGTGAAGGTATGTTCTCGAAACTTTGACAAAAGCCCGTACCGAGCTACTGAGCGTCTCTCCTGCAGAGTCTTCCACTGGAATTTATCTATCATCTCCGTAACGCTTTCGCGATTACTAAATAATCCTGTAACGAAGCGCGCTGCTCTCCGTTGGATCTTCTCTATATCTTCTATCAACCCTATCTGGTACGGATCCCACACTGCTGAGCAGTATTCAAGCAGTGGGCGAACAAGCGTACTGTATCCTACGTCCTTTGTTTCCGGATTGCATTTCCTTACGATTCTTCCAATGAATCTCAGTCTGGCATCTGCTTTACCGACGATCAACATTATATGATTATTCCATTTTAAATCACTCCTAATGCGTACTCCCAGATAATTTATGGTATTAACTGCTTGCAGTTGCTGACCTGCTATTTTGTAGCTAAATGATAAAGGATCTATCTTTCTGTGTATTCGCAGCACATTACACTTGTCTACATTGAGATTCAATTGCCATTCCCTGCACCATGCGTCAATTCGCTGCAGCTCCTCCTGCATTTCAGTACAATTTTCCATTGTTACAACCTCTCGATACACCACAGCATCATCTGCAAAAAGCCTCAGTGAGCTTCTGATGTCATCCACCAGGTCATTTATGTATATTGTGAATAGCAACGGTCCTATGACACTCCCCTGCGGCACACCTGCCATTAACAGAAGCTCTGTTAATGGCAGCACGAAACAGGCAATGAAAATGCCTACATTTTGCTGCTGATTTGCTGAAATGCCGAAGTCCAGGATTATAGTGGAGCGGTGCAACAGAGGAGATAGGGGCTGGACGCCGGGCAGCTGCCGAACCGCTGCTTTGCGTCCGTCTGTAGTGGAGGGGCTCAGGGAGCGACAACAGGCAGGCTCGCTTTAACCTGTGGACGGTAAACGCTCAAGCCGACCGATCTGCAGCATTTCTAAAACTGTTTTAAAGGAACTACTCGGTAAAAAATTTTAATCTTGCCGTTCTCATAGCTTTATTCCTCAGCTTCTTGATGAACTACTTATCATTTCGTTAACCGTCATACTTATTGTGATATTTCAAAATTAAGTAAACTACAGCAAGGAAATTGAATAATTTACTATAAAGAATATAGGTCCCTACTGGATTTGTGTTTGGTACTCCTTAGGTCATACATTGACGGAAAGAAAATCTCAACACCAAGTAGGAGTTATGCGATGATAGGCGTGTTTCTACATCTCAAAGACGATACGCTCGCAGCGCCACTATGAGGATACAGGTCAGGTTTGTTTTAAATACAAGCTGAAACGGTCGAAAGTGTTAGTTACCTTTGAGATAGTGAAAGTTTACCGTCGAACCTCTTTGGCTAGGGACGCCAGATGAAAGTTGATGTCGTCAAGCCCTGAATGAAAACTGCGCAACGGATAACTGGGGAGGGGAGCTTGAGAGCGCTAGCTAAAGAGCGTCCCCTTTCTGTACGATACTAGGCAAGGGGCTGGAGGGCTCACACGCTGATGTGTGGGACCCTGCATTCTATAGCTTTTATTTTAAATAAATTCCTTTAACTTGACTTCTTTGTGATTTTTAAGGTATGTTAAAGATTGGTGACTGTTGATTACCTATTTATTTTAAACATTATCACTCGACTTTACAGCGATTGCAGCAATTGTTTCGGTTTACAGATATTACAATTTTACAACTTATAGCTCGGGTATATAATATACTAACCTGCACGCACATTTACACGGGTAAGACGGAATTGCGTTGGCCAAATGTATACCACCACAGTCTCCCAATATTTTACATAGGACATTCACTATATTAGGAGGATAACGAGCAAACTGGGGACCAGATACTTTAACACAGGGGATCAAATTTCCGGAATTAAACGAGCACATTCATTTCCTTACACAATCCGAAGCTGGAAATAAAAGAATTTGTACAAATATTCAAATACTCTTCCATGCGTGAACATTGAGACAGACGCACTGACGGCACGTCTGCTCACTTACCCGCCTTCTGTAACACTCCCCAGAATATGGCGGGCACCCGGAGGTCTCTCTGGGCCCCGGTGGAGGGGGTGGTCGAACCACTTGGCCGTGACCAACCTCTCCACCCAAAATCTTGTGACACTGGAAAGTCTTTGACTTTTACCTGCCTGTGCTGTCTCTCTGATCCCCTACCCAGGAGTAAGGTTGGAGCTACTATACTACAGAACTACTTCCCAACAAAGATTTGGCCACGCTTTACGGAAAGGTGTGAGGATGATTGGGAAAGTTCATGTGCAGATTCACATTCTTGTACAAGAAATGCATAATACACGACACATATAAATACGTATTATGAAGCCTGACACATTTCTTTCCACCCGTCCACATGGGTTCTGTTGCACCCGCGGCCGGCCGCGTCGTGTAATAAAATTGGCTGCGGAGCCGCCTCTGTTCTACACTCCTGGAAATGGAAAAAAGAACACATTGACACCGGTGTGTCAGACCCACCATACTTGCTCCGGACACTGCGAGAGGGCTGTACAAGCAATGATCACACGCACGGCACAGCGGACACACCAGGAACCGCGGTGTTGGCCGTCGAATGGCGCTAGCTGCGCAGCATTTGTGCACCGCCGCCGTCAGTGTCAGCCAGTTTGCCGTGGCATACGGAGCTCCATCGCAGTCTTTAACACTGGTAGCATGCCGCGACAGCGTGGACGTGAACCGTATGTGCAGTTGACGGACTTTGAGCGAGGGCGTATAGTGGGCATGCGGGAGGCCGGGTGGACGTACCGCCGAATTGCTCAACACGTGGGGCGTGAGGTCTCCACAGTACATCGATGTTGTCGCCAGTGGTCGGCGGAAGGTGCACGTGCCCGTCGACCTGGGACCGGACCGCAGCGACGCACGGATGCACGCCAAGACCGTAGGATCCTACGCAGTGCCGTAGGGGACCGCACCGCCACTTCCCAGCAAATTAGGGACACTGTTGCTCCTGAGGTATCGGCGAGGACCGTTCGCAACCGTCTCCATGAAGCTGGGCTACGGTCCCGCACACCGTTAGGCCGTCTTCCGCTCACGCCCCAACATCGTGCAGTCCGCCTCCAGTGGTGTCGCGACAGGCGTGAATGGAGGGACGAATGGAGACGTGTCGTCTTGAGCGATGAGAGTCGCTTCTGCCTTGGTGCCAATGATGGTCGTATGCGTGTTTGGCGCCGTGCAGGTGAGTGCCACATTCAGGACTGCATACGACCGAGGCACACAGGGCCAACACCCGGCATCATGGTGTGGGGAGCGATCTCCTACACTGGCCGTACACCACTGGTGATCGTCGAGGGGACACTGAATAGTGCACGGTACATCCAAACCGTCATCGAACCCATCGTTCTACCATTCCTAGACCGGCAAGGGAACTTGCTGTTCCAACAGGACAATGCACGTCCGCATGTATCCCGTGCCACCCAATGTGCTCTAGAAGGTGTAAGTCAACTACCCTGGCCAGCAAGATCTCCGGATCTGTCCCCCATTGAGCATGTTTGGGACTGGATGAAGCGTCGTCTCACGCGGTCTGCACGTCCAGCACGAACGCTGGTCCAACTGAGGCGCCAGGTGGAAATGGCATGGCAAGCCGTTCCACAGGACTACATCCAGCATCTCTACGATCGTCTCCATGGGAGAATAGCAGCCTGCATTGCTGCGAAAGGTGGATATACACTGTACTAGTGCCGACATTGTGCATGCTCTGTTGCCTGTGTCTATGTGCCTGTGGTTCTGTCAGTGTGATCATGTGATGTATCTGACCCCAGGAATGTGTCAATAAAGTTTCCCCTTCCTGGGACAATGAATTCACGGTGTTCTTATTTCAATTTCCAGGAGTGTATTTCCCGGTGCGAGCGAGCAGCGAAACCTGCTGCGTATAGAGCGGAAACTACTGTACCGTTTCAATAGCACTTGGCGAGTCGATGTTAGTCACAAATGTCTTTAAGGCGACGAGGACGCCGTTATCAACACCGCGCTGAGATTGAACGAAGTCGTGTAATAGGGCTAGGTTTGGCAGGAATGAAGTCACTGTACATAACTGCTGCCAGCGATGCTCACGAGAACGTATGGTCAAGAGAAGACCAGACTCCAGATGGTCAGTGGCACTACTGAGAGGGAAGACCATCGTGTTTGACATATGATTCTGGCGCATCATACTGCAAAAAATGGTTCAAATGGCTCTAAGCACTATGGGACTTAACAGCTGTGGTCATCAGTCCCCTAGAACTTAGAACTACTTAAACCTAACTAACCTAAGGACATCACACACATCCATGCCCGAGGCAGGATTCGAACCTGCGACCGTAGCAGCCGCGTGGTTCCGGACGGAAGCGCCTAAAACCGCTCGGCCACAGCGGCCGGCCATCGTACTGCATCTGCACAAGCAATTTGAGCAGTAGTTCGCACCACAGTGTTCTCTGATGAAAGCTGATTTTGGCGCGTAGGCTATATGTTGATTAGAGGGAGCCCAGTTGAGGGCTTGCAGCCAGCTGTACACAAGGGTCCTGCACCTGGAGTTTGGTCCGAGGTGTTATTTCGCATGACAGCAGGAGCGCTTTTGTGGTTATCCCAAGCACCCTGACTGCAACGTATACCCGCCCTCTGGTGATTGGACCTGATGTACTGCCATTCATGAACAGCATGTCAGGGGGTGTTTACCAATAGGATAACGCTCACCCACATACGGCTGTTGCAACCCAACATACTCTACAGATTGTCGATATGGTGCCGTAGCCTGCTCTATCACCAGATATGTCTCCAATCGAGAATATATGGATATTATCGGACGAAAACTTCGGAGTCGTCCGCACAGCAATAACCGTCCTTGTATAGACCGATCAAGTGTGGCAGGCATGGAGCTGCATGCCACAAACTGACATCCGTATCTGTAGAACACAATGCACGCATGTTCGCACGCTTGCATTCAACATTCTATGGTTACACCGGTTATTAACGTAGTAGCATTTCACGTTTGCAATGGTTTATCTGGCGCTTACATTAACCCGTGCTCTTGCTATGTTTATCACTTAAATACACTCCTGGAAATTGAAATAAGAACACCGTGAATTCATTGTCCCAGGAAGGGGAAACTTTATTGACACATTCCTGGGGTCAGATACATCACATGATCACACTGACAGAACCACAGGCACATAGACACAGGCAACAGAGCATGCACAATGTCGGCACTAGTACAGTGTATATCCACCTTTCGCAGCAATGCAGGCTGCTATTCTCCCATGGAGACGATCGTAGAGATGCTGGATGTAGTCCTGTGGAACGGCTTGCCATACCATTTCCACCTGGCGCCTCAGTTGGACCAGCGTTCGTGCTGGACGTGCAGACCGCGTGAGACGACGCTTCATCCAGTCCCAAACATGCTCAATGGGGGACAGATCCGGAGATCTTGCTGGCCAGGGTAGTTGACTTACACCTTCTAGAGCACGTTGGATGGCACGGGATACATGCGGACGTGCAGTGTCCTGTTGGAACAGCAAGTTCCCTTGCCGGTCTAGGAATGGTAGAACGATGGGTTCGATGACGGTTTGGATGTACCGTGCACTATTCAGTGTCCCCTCGACGATCACCAGTGGTGTACGGCCAGTGTAGGAGATCGCTCCCCACACCATGATGCCGGGTGTTGGCCCTGTGTGCCTCGGTCGTATGCAGTCCTGATTGTGGCGCTCACCTGCACGGCGCCAAACACGCATACGACCATCATTGGCACCAAGGCAGAAGCGACTCTCATCGCTCAAGACGACACGTCTCCATTCGTCCCTCCATTCACGCCTGTCGCGACACCACTGGAGGCGGGCTGCACGATGTTGGGGCGTGAGCGGAAGACGGCCTAACGGTGTGCGGGACCGTAGCCCAGCTTCATGGAGACGGTTGCGAATGGTCCTCGCCGATACCCCAGGAGCAACAGTGTCCCTAATTTGCTGGGAAGTGGCGGTGCGGTCCCCTACGGCACTGCGTAGGATCCTACGGTCTTGGCGTGCATCCGTGCGTCGCTGCGGTCCGGTCCCAGGTCGACGGGCACGTGCACCTTCCGCCGACCACTGGCGACAACATCGATGTACTGTGGAGACCTCACGCCCCACGTGTTGAGCAATTCGGCGGTACGTCCACCCGGCCTCCCGCATGCCCACTATACGCCCTCGCTCAAAGTCCGTCAACTGCACATACGGTTCACGTCCACGCTGTCGCGGCATGCTACCAGTGTTAAAGACTGCGATGGACCTCCGTATGCCACGGCAAACTGGCTGACACTGACGGCGGCGGTGCACAAATGCTGCGCAGCTAGCGCCATTCGACGGCCAACACCGCGGTTCCTGGTGTGTCCGCTGTGCCGTGCGTGTGATCATTGCTTGTACAGCCCTCTCGCAGTGTCCGGAGCAAGTATGGGGGATCTGACACACCGGTGTCAATGTGTTCTTTTTTCCGTTTCCAGGAGTGTATTTTACCTAGACAAATATATTGTCAAAATTTCATTACTCTACATTAATTAATTTTTGGTGTTGCGATATTTTTTCCCTCAGTGTATGTTGCTGCGTACCACACATAGTTAACGTATTGACCTAATCTTTAGACTTTGAGTAAGACCTACAACTCACACCATTCTTGAGAAAATTGATTGTATATAGATCACCCAAGTCCTCTCACGGACCCATGCAATAAAACGAGGATGAAAAATTCGTAACACTCTTGTATCTCAAATTGTCTGAGATACCGAAACAAAAGCTTTGGTAAATGATAGCACACAAAGAGGACAGTATGTTGTCAAATGGATATTGCCTTAAGCGATAAAATACAAATAACTAAAGATTTGTTAGTGCAATAACACAATTTTTAAGACTCAGCGACGGCTGGTGAAACGAAGATTGTTACTGGTTCCTACAAACCAAAAGGAATTTTCGAGACATGGCTCTGTCATTTACATGAGCAATTACAACCATTGCATGTATTGTGGAGTCAACCGCCAAAGTGTTGTTGGATTGCCTCCTGCCTTTCCACAAGAGAGTGCCTTTTGAAGATGGTTTTCTAAATACTGTAAATGATTTATGTAACATACAGAACTTTCCACATACACTCGGTTGTTTTGATAGGAAAAACATTTGTCTAAAATTCCCAGAAAGTTCTGGTACAATGTTTTATGGCTATAAACTTTTTCATTCAACGCTACTACAAGCAGTTGCAGATCCTCACAGGATTGATGTTGGAGGATAAAGGAAGGAAAACGTATGTGGTGGATTTAATTTCTCTTGTGCACTCCGAGCGGTTCTAGGCGCTTCAGGCCGGGACCGCGCTGCTGCTACGGTCGCAGGTTTGAATCCTGCCTCGGGAATGGATGTGTGTGATGTCCTTACGTTAGGTAAGTTTAAGTAGTTCTAAGTCTAGGGGACTGATGAACTCGGATGTTAAGTCCCATAGTGCTCAGAGCCGTTTCAACCATCTTGTGTACTTTGCTTGATGCAAGTAGGGAAGCTTAATATACCGCCATACTCTCCACTCCCAAAGACATCAGGCATTTCCACTGTTGAGGCATTTTATCAAATATTATAGTCGATGTGTTTTAGATACACGGAAACAACATTTCAACAAACGTTTTTTCGTACCACGACGACTAGTTGAGTATTCCTTTGGAGTAATAAGTGCTAAGTCGAGCATATTTTGGAATCCAACAGAAACTTCATCAGAATTTGCTGACGATATTATCAAATTCACGTTCTTCACAACACTGTCACCTACCTCGAAGGATCCCTGAGTCGATGGACTACGTAAAGCAGAAATCGAGTTTCTTATGCAGGATGAAACTTCAACAGACTTTCAAATGAAGCTGTCAAAATAAAGCGGTTTTGAATTTTTTTTCGTACAGTAAAACAAAATTTTCATGTGTTTGTCAGCTATGCCACTGTTTCACAGCAGTGAAAGAAATAAGAGTGTGAGGAAATGTATGTGTCTGTAGTTTGTAATTTTGCTGCCACCTCGTCAGATAACTTGTCCGAAATGTATCAGTTGTGTTGATAACTGTTTCGCTGGTGCCATCAGGTGAACTGTGTAGATACAGCTGCTTTCAGAGACTTCGGCTGATGTCGCTTTCTCAACAGAAAACAAAAGAAACATAAGCGCCAGTAAGAGTAGTGATTCTGTAACCCGCAGCAGCAGCCGAATGCTGCCGACGTTGCCCGAATGCAGCAGGAGTCACTCGGAAGCCAGAGAGCCATGGCGCGCAGATACTACAAGCACGTTTGGTTCGCTCTGCGACAGTCTGGTCGCAGTGCGACAGTAATCACTCTCACTGAACAGCACTGGTTTATTTCGCCAGCACTCCTCTGCTCGCCACACCGCGCTGCCTTCATCGTGTTGCGCCACTCCTCTAGACCGCAGTTTAAGGGTTAAATAATTTCGTAGAGCATTTTGGAGAGCGCTAAAATCGGCCGACAGCCCTTGTGGGGTGCAAAAGGCTAGTTTTGTGCCCTCTGGGGCGAAATCAGTGTTGCGGAATGCATTTTGGAAATTGCTAGTCAGTGATCAATGAAGTGATTCTCCCTGTGCCGAAAGTTTCGAAAGAGTTCGCGAGATCGTCCATTGAACTGGCGTGGGTATTGGCTCAGGTCCAAACTCGGATGTCTGCCAGTTTACAGGGTGGGTGTTGTCTTGTTCACGCAAATCCACTCTGTAGGAGGAGGCCGAAAGAAGAGCATGGAGAATGTGTTCAATTATAAAAAAACAGACTTGGTTGGTTGATTTGAGGGAGGAGATCAAACAGCGAGGTCATCGGTCCTGTCGGGTTAGGGTAGAATAGAGAAGGAAGTCGGCCGTGCCCTTTTAAAGGAACCACCCAGGCATTTGCGTGAAGCGACTTAGGGAAATCACGTGAAACCTAAATAAGGATGAGCGGACGCGGGTTTGAACCGTCGTCCTCCCAAATGCGAGTGTAATGTGCCAACCGCTGCGCTACCTCGCATGCTAAAACAGACTTGGTGTAGCTTATTAGAAGATAATAAATTCTCTTTTACTCCAGTGGAAATTTAAAGTGTAAAGCTCTTGTGTGTGCGCCGGCCGCGGTAGCCGAGCGGTTCTAGGCGCTTCAGTCCGGAACCACACGGCCGCTACGAACGCAGGCTCGAATCCTGTCTCGGGCATGGATGTGTCTGATGTCCTTAGGTTACTTAGGTTTAAGTAGTTCTAAGTTTAGGAGACTGATGCCCACAAATGTCAAGTCGCATAGTACTTAAAGCCATCCAGCGGTGGAATGTGAAAGTAGTTTGAAAGAAACTGTGTTACTGTGGGGCATTGATTAGGACTAATGGTAATGTTGATCCTGTCTCAGGGATTATAGCAATACTGTTGACTCTTTTTCAAAAAATGGTTCAAATGGCTCTAAGCACTATGGGACTTAATATCTGAGGTCATCAGTCCCCTAGACTTAGACTACACTACTGGTCATTACAATTCCTACACCAAGAAGAAATGCAGATAATAAAATGGTATTCATTGGACAAATATATTATACTAGAACTGACATGTGAATACATTTTCACGCAATTTGGTTGCATAGATCCTGAGAAATCAATACCCAGAACGACCACCTCTGGCCGTAATAACGGCCTTGATACGCCTGGGCATTGAGTGAAACAGAGCTTGGATGGCGTGTACAGGTACAGCTGCCCATGCAGCTTGAACACGATACCACAGTTCATCAAGAGTAGTGACTGGCGTATTGTGACGAGCCAGTTGCTCGGCCACCATTGACCAGACGTTTTCAGTCGGTGAGAGATCTGGAGAATGTGCTGGCCAGGGCAGCAGTCGAACATTTTCTGTATCCAGAAAGGCTCGTACAGGACCTGTAACAACGGTCTTGCATTATCCTGCTGAAATGTAATGTTTCGTAGGGATTGAATGAAATGTCACGTCCACTGTTCAAAGTTCCGTCAATGCGAACAAGAGGTGACCGAGACGTGTAACCAATGGCACCCCATACCATCACACCGGGTGGTACGCCAGAATGGCGATGACGAATACACGCTTCCAATGTGCGTTCACCGTGATGTCGCCAAACACGGATGCGACCATCATGATGTTGTAAACAGAACCTGAATTCATCGTTTTGCCACTCGTGTACCCAGGTTCGCCGTTGAGTACAACATTGCAGGCGCTACTGTCTATGATGCAGCGTCACGGGTAACCGCAGCCATGGTCTCCGATCTGATAGTCTATGCTGGTGCAACCGTCGTCGAACTGTTCGTGCAGATGGTTGCTATCTCGCAAACGTCACCATGTGTTGACTCAGGAATCGAGACGTGGCTGCACGATCCGTTACAGCGATGCGGATAACATGCTTGTCATCTCGACTGCTAGTTACACGAGGCCGTTGGGATCCAGCACGACGTTCCATATTACCCTCCTGACCCCACCGATTCAATATTCTGCTAACAGTCATTGGATCTCGACCAACGTGTTCAGCAATGTCGCGATACGATAAATCGCAATCGCGACAGGCTACAATCCGACCTTTATCAAAGTCGGAAACGTGATGGTGCGCATTTCACTCCTTACACGAGACATCACAACAACGTTTCACCAGCCAACGGCGGTCAACTGCTGTTTGTGTATGAGAAATCGGTTGGAAACTTTCCTCATGTCAGCACGTTGTAGGTGTCGCCACCGGCGCCAACTTGTGTGAATGCTCTGAAAAGCTAATCATTTGCATATCACAGCATCTTCTTCCTGTCGGTTAAGTTTCGCGTCTGTAACACGTTATCTTTGTGGTAAGGCAATTTTAATGGCCAGTAGTGTACTCAAATCTAACTAATCTAAGGACATCACACACATCCATGCCCGAGGCAGGTTTCGAACCTGCGACCGTAGGAGCTGCGCGGTTCCGGACTGAAGCGCCTAGAACCGCTCGGGCACAGGGGCGGGCTTGACTCTTATTGAGACGAATTGTATGTAGGTGCCAACACAGTGAAAATTAATCCGGGACTGCCGATAAACGCCCCCGAGGAAGTCTACGAGGCAAAACGTTATTTGTCTCGCGTACCGCACGTCGCTAATGAAGCGTTTAGAGGGGCCGCTGTAGCGGTATGTACTGACAAAGCAATATTGCGGTATGGCCAGGCAGCGTTGCTGACATGCCAGGCTATTGTAGGTAGTTTCCAACGGGTTGCCGAGGTATTGTCCACAATATTTCATGTGTCTGGGTCATATCTACGTTTGTTCTGGTCTGTGTTTTCCTATCGCTCTCACCTTCGTTTCTCGCTTATCTCACCGGTAGCACTGTAATCACGTGTTTGAACAGCAACAATATTGTTTCACTCCTGTACAAAAGTTTGCACACAAACATAGAATGACTTATGATGTAGACAAGTATGCGCAGATTGAAGCGATGAATGAAAATTTGTACCAACGCCTGTATTCGACCCCACGTCTCCTACTCACTAGACAGACACGCTAACCACTACGCCACGCTGGTGTAGTGGCTTTGCATAACGTCACGGTCTACCCTAGTACACCTCCCTCCTCAATACAAATTCCCATTCACTCCTCGGCCCACTTGATAGTTCTCCCAAACTCGATCAGCTAATTTTTTTACTATTTTCGGAAAATATTTGGAGTTAATGTTTTGAAATTGTACTAGAACATAATTTTACTTTCACTGTGTGAAGGAGCCTTACTGCTTTTAGGGCTTTCATCAGGTCCAGTCTTTCTCGTTGACTGTGTGAGGCAAGTGTACGTGGCACAAAAAAAGAAGTCCGGTTGCACTGGGGTGTGACGATATGACTGCAAATACAATATTCCAGATGTGAAGACATAGCACGCCAGTAGCGTTAAAAACAATTTTAACGCAACTAGTGTGATGTTTCTTGATATTGGCATTCTTCAAAATCAGTTGCTGATAATGATAAACAAAAATGTAAATGAAAAGTTTGGTCTTTGCGGTGGGCGGAGATTCGTGAGTGGAATGATGACGTAATCGGCAGGAAAGCGAACGACGCACCCGTTGGACAGCTTTTATTGTGCCACTTGCGTGCAGATACCATTGCTAACAAAGTGGTTAACGCCAAGCATAAACGTGCACAGTTTTCCTTTCAATTCTTTCTCTAAGCGGGATAGGCAGGCTGCTACCTTCTTGACGTACAAAATATCCAATAACAATTCAATACCAAAATATACAGCTCTAAAACCGCCAGTATATTTACAATGTGCAGCAGATACTTCCATAGGCCGGTACGTCGGCATTCCCTCGGTAGATATATCGATGTATCGACACAATTTATTGATATATCGAGTGACGGCAATGGTACTTTTTAATATGTCGACATATCGGATTCCCGATATTTTTAAAAACATCGACGGTTCTATCTTATAGGTTTGCGCGATGTCTCCATGTCCTTCACAGCGATCGCTCAACATCTGAAGATGTTCGCGCCCCTAATAGCCGACCAGGCTCGGTAAAAATACTAATACACCCTAGTGACCGTTGTACATGCCACTGAGAAATGCAACTCTAATAATTTATATACCTTCCGATGATGCGTACGTGTACCAAGTTACGTTGACATCCGCCCACGTCTTCGGCGTGCTTCAATTTTTGTGTCAGGCAATATACTAGGTAGTCGTATGTAAAGCAGGCTTCAGTCCACTGGTAGAATACTAGCGAAATTTAATGGGATTACAAAGGAGATAGCTTACAAAACACTTGTGCGGCCCATCCTAGAATATTGCCCAAGCCTGGTGGATCAGTACCAAATAGGTCTAACATGGGATATTGAAACTATGCAAAGAAGAGCAGCTCGAATGGTCACAGGTTTATTCAACCCATGGGAGAGCGTCACGAAGATGTTGAAAGAACTGAACTGGCAGGCTGTTAAAGATAGACGCAAAGTATCCCTGAAAGTCTGTTTAATCGTTTCGAAAACGAGCTTCAATCTATGAATCTAGGAATATATTACAACCCCTTACATTTAGCTCGCATAGATCAAATCAAATGGCTCCAACCACTATGGGACTTAACATCTGAGGTCATCAGTCTCCTAGACGTAGAACTACTTAAACCTAACCAACCTAAGGACATCACACACCTCCATGCCCGACGCAGGATTCGAACCTGCGACCGTAGCAGCAGCGCGGTTCCGGATTGAAGTGCCTAGAACCGCTCGGCCTCAACGGCCGGCTAGCTCGCATAGAGATCGCGAAGATAAGATCATGACAGCGCGCATAGGGACGTCTAAGAAATCGTTCTCCCGCGTCCCATACATGAATGAAATGGGAAGAAGCCTTAATAACTGGTGCAACGAGAAGTACCCTCTGTCATACATTTCACATTTGTTTCAGAAGGTGTGGGCTTTTCGACCGCAGGCTTTGCGACCCTGACGTCAACGTCGTGTTTTCGAGCACAAAAAATTATCTCTGTGTTTCCGACCGTCAAACAGAGTCTCTGCCGATCGCTTTGTAATAAGAACATCGCTTCACATTTATCCATGTTTAAAACTGACTATGCACATAGTTCATTGGCATGTTTAATTTTTTTGTTTTTATCTTTTTTTATTTTTTCTTTATTTTTACATTTATTCATCGTACAACGTTAGTGCTGCAAATGATTAAACTTCATTTCTTATTTTACGAATTTTAATTTTTCACTTAATTATTTGTAAGAAAGCCAGAGCTTTAAAACATCTTAAATCCATCACGCTATTACATGTTCTTTGAATGTCTTCAAACCTTTCGTCAAGATCTATGTATCGTTTTCTTCTTTTTCAAATTGGCGGGCCAGTGAAATCTTTTAATCCTTCCCACGTCAGCTTGTTGCTCAGAAACTATGCTTCCGGATGTCTTTCATTTATTGAGAAATATGGTTGCGTTCGCTAATGTTCGACAGCATGCGGGGTCCTGTGCCGCTGGTTAAAACCATTCCACATTTCAATTGGTATCCAAGGATTGTCCATCTATTGATTGACCATACAGTCTCTTAATTTCATGACCGTTTCTCCACTGGTCATTTCCCTCATTATCACCATCCACACTTCACCATCTGTTAGGTGGAAGCTGCACTACTGTAGAACACTCCTGTGACAGAGGATTGGATCAATATAAGAAAATCTTTCAATCATTCATGTAATAAAGTGAACTAATATTTCATAAACTGCCTATTGGCTTCTGTCTCGGGTTCTTCGGCCAACGTTCATCTGACGATTTTACTGACGTTTCGCCAGCACGGGTGGCTGGCATTGTCAAAGCTTCACCCTCCATTGCCGGCGGTGCATGGATGGTGAAGCTTTGACAATTCCAACCACTCGTGCTGGCGAAACATCAGTAAAATCGTCAGATGAACTTCGGCCCAAGAACCCGAGACAGAAGCCAATAGGCAGTTTATCAACAAGTGGCCACGAAAGCCTTAACAGTTTTGTAACATTTCATATGTTGTAGTTCCGATGAGCCACCTATCAGAGCACTCAAAGAACCCACAGTTATGCCGAACGATTGTAGTTTGGTCTGGTCATAACGTTTCGTTGTAATAATTTCCATGCTCCGCGTAGTTGCCGCGCGGTTTGAGTCGCCATGTCACGGATTGCGCGGCCCATCACGCCGTAGGTTCGAGTCCTCCCTCGGGCATGGGTGTGGGTGTTGTTCTTAACATAAGTCAGGTTAAGTTAGTTTCATTAGGGTATAAGTCTAGGGACCGATGACCTCAGCAGTTTGGTCACTTAGGAATTCACACACATTTTTTAAGTTATTTCCTGGCCGAGCGGTTCTAGGCGCTTCAGTCCGGAACCTCGCTGCTGCTAAGGTCGCAGGTTCGAATCCTGCCTCGGGCATGGACGTGTGTGATGTCATGAGGTTAGTTAAGTTTAAGTAGTCTAGGGGACTTATGACCTCAGATGTTAAGTCCCACAGTGCTTAGAGCCATTTGAACCATTTGAATTATTTCCGTTGCTCACAGTGTAATCAACCCAAGTACCTTAGGACTACAAAACTATACAGAAACGAAAGCAGTGCCTGACTGACGGTAAAACACATCCCCTGCCGGTGAACCACTGGCGTAAATCAGAAGCGCGAGGCTCCGGTCGGAAACCCCACGGTTCAAAACTGCTTGGTTGGAAGTCGTCCGTTACCCGCGGCACGGACAATAGGATCTCAAATACCACAGTCGGGAAGTACACGTAACCTTTTAGATTTTGAATGTAGAGATGGTTAAAATCAGATATCGGTCTTGTTGTGAAATGATTTTGTTCGATCTTATACTAGCCAAAAACGGATATTTCCTGACTTCTTGAAATATCTTCAAAACCTGTAAATCAACACCTCAGGTCACACCCAACGCTGCTGAAAGACATTGCGTTCGACTGGGTGCAAGACTGTGGCACTTGCAAAACGAAGTGCAAGTTACAGCTTTTATGCATTACGCTATAAATTTCAAAAAGAGACAACAACTCCCTAATAACAAAAGCGTAAAACTACTGAAACATTGCGAGTCTATTACAACGTTTGTACTTAGGATAAAGTGCGTAGTCGGAGCAGGGGTAATACGTAGAGGGGTACTAAGAATCGATATGAAGTGGGACGATTAATTAAAATCAGTATTTGGGAAGTCGAACTGCAGACATGTCGGTACGGAGGTTCAAATGGTTCAAATAGCTCTGAGCACTATGCGACATAACTTCTGAGGTCGTCAGTCGCCTAGAACATAGAACTAATTAAACCTAACTAACCTCAGGACATCACACACATCCATGCCCGAGGCAGGATTCGAACCTGCGGCCGTAGCGGTTGCTCGGTTCCACACTGTAGCGCCTAGAACCGCACGGCCACTCCGGTCGGCATCGGTACGAAGGCTGCTGGGGGAAATACAGTGCGTCTGTAAAGGGAGTAGCATACAAGACGAATCTGCGACCAAATTCAGAATACCGTTCCAGTGTTTGGAGCCTGAGTCGACTGACAACAGACATAGAACGAATTCGGAGACGCGCTGCTGGTGTCGTTGTAGATTGGTATAGCCCATATGAAAGTGTAACAGAAGTATTCGGCGAAGTTAAATGAGATTCGATAGAAGAAAGATGACGTGGTTCTCGCGAAATCGAAGAAGGCTCTGTGGCCATTATGATGCCACTATCGCACACCTCGTTTAGCGATCATGAGAAAAACGTAAGAGAGGTTAGAGCACATACAGAGGCATAGAGACATACGCGAATGGAATCTGAAAGAAAATCGTTAATGCCGGTGCCGCGTTCTATACTGTGGCTCGGTGTGTGAGTACACGTAAGTAGAGGGAGAATTGGTTGGTTGGTTGGTTTGGGGAAGGAGACCAGACAGCGTGGTCATCGGTCTCATCGGATTAGGGAAGTATGGGGAAGGAAGTCGGCCGTGCCCTTTCAGAGGAACCATCCCGGCATTTGCCTGGAGTGATTTAGGGAAATCACGGAAAACCTAAATCAGGATGGCCGGACGCGGGATTGAACCGTCGTCCTTCCGAATGCGAGTCCAGTGTCTAACCACTGCGCAGAGGGAGAATTCCTTTGCTATATAGGTAACAGGATTATGACAAGAATACGCGATAACGTTGTTCTGTGTGGTCGACGATCTCTTAATGGAATAAGGAAAAACAAGAAAAGAAGATTATGGCTCAACGTCCCTTCAACGACGAAATGAAGCACAAGGTCGTCTAGGGCAAGGTGAGGGAAGGAAATCTGCCGTGTTGCCTTCTTCTCTGGAACTGATCTTAAGCAATTTAGGAAAACAAAGTCAGGCTAAACATATGGATAAGAGGGCGGGTTTCGAACTGCGGGCGCTACTACTCTGTCACTGAAATAAGTCATGACCGTACTATATCTTGCAGTATCTATCCAGAACGATTTCACGTGGAACGACCTGATAAAACATGGCCATCTAGGAGATAAATGCCGCACCTTGGCTTTGCAATAAGAAATCTAAGCACGTGTGATTTACGCGCGAAAGAGGTCGCTTATGGATTCCTTGTCCGTCCATCTCTTTTTGTTCGACTGTCTCTGACTCTTGTCACATTGTATTAGCGGGTGAGACAAAATAGATTCGAATAAACGCGCTTCAACGTTGATTGATTTAGTATGAGAATCTAACAGAAATTTGAAAGAACTGACAAATATCCTCGAAGAAGATCCGCAATCAATTTTTGTAAAACAGATCTTTTTGTCCGTCTAGACTGCTTTAATTTTTAAAAAGATGACCGGTTTCCGTTCGCATGAACCACCCTCAGATTTCTAGATGAAATCAAAATAATTAATCAACATATACCCTACGACAAAAATTTCAAGAACGAGAAGAATTAAAGGAACAGACTGAAATAAGAAAGTTCTATCATGCTACAGGCAAAATGAAGAATCCAACCAAAAACAACGGCCTGTTCCAGCACAGATGGGAAAATGATAAGGGAAGAAGAACAGATAGTGGGAAGATGGGCAGAGTATTTCAAAGATACACTAAGCACCAGCCTAGAAGATGAAAAGACAGCCGCACAGGAGGAAAGAGTGGAGCTGGAAGTAGACAATGATGTCAGTGAGGCAAGAAAACCAACACTACAAGAGGTCTCCCAGGCTGTGCACTAGTCGAAAATCAGTCGAGCACCTGGGGAAGACAGCATAATTGCTGAATTAATAAAAACTGGTGGTGAGGCTGTAGTAAAGGCACTGCACACATTAATATCAGGTATATGGTACACAGAAACTATGCCAGATAATTGGAAAACTGGAATAATAATCCCCATCTAAAGAAATGGGACAGAACAGCATGTGAAAATAATAAAGGTGTAACACTTCTAAGCACAGCTTATAAGATCTTCACAAGTATATTAAACAAAAGGATACAGAAGTGTGCAGAAGGCATACTATTGGAATATCAGTGTGGCTTTCGAACAGACAGAGGAACCAACTAATCAAATATTTGTGATAAGACAAATAATGGAAAAGTTCTATGAATATGATATAGATCTGCATTTCCTATTCATCGACTTCAAAAAAGCCTTTGACACCAAAAATCGGCAAGAACTATACAGAGTACTGAAAGAAGTTGGTATATGTGCTAAACTAATAAGACTAATCAGAATGACAATGACAGAGCAAGATCAACAGTAAAGGCCCTTAGCAGAACAAGTGAAAGATTTGACTTTAATAAAGGCGTGAAGCAATGTGATAGTTTCTCCACTGTCCTATTCAATATAGCCCTGCATAGTATAGTAAATAAAAAAAAGGGGGCACCATATTTATGAAAACTAGCCAGATATGTGCATACGGTGATGATATTGCTATAGTAGGAAGAAATACCAATACGCACCTAGAAACATACCAGGCAATGGAAACAGAAGCCTTAAAAATTGGCCTCATAGTAAATGAAAAGAAAATGGTAATGTCACAATCTCAGGCCATAAATATGGTTCAAATGGCTCTGAGCACTATGCGACTTAACTTCTGAGGTCATCAGTCGCCTAGAACTTAGAACTAATTAAACCTAACTAACCTAAGGACATCACACACATCCATGCCCGAGGCAGGATTCGAACTTGCGACCGTAGCGGACGCTCGGCTCCAGACTGTAGCGCCTAGAACCGCACGGCCACTCCGGCCGGCTCAGGCCAGAAGAACCCCTAAAAACCTAAACATCAATGGGAAATGCTTCAAAGGAGTATCCTCTTTTAACTACTTGAGAGCCCTAATAATAAATCATAACTGTATTGGAAAGGCTATAAGGGAAGGAATAGAAGCTCAAAACAGAGCTTAGTTTGCAAATACGCATCTTTTCAAAAATAGCCTTTTTACAAGAAAAACAAAACTGCTAATATATAATTCCC
Source organism: Schistocerca cancellata (assembly GCF_023864275.1). Classification (NCBI taxonomy): domain Eukaryota; kingdom Metazoa; phylum Arthropoda; class Insecta; order Orthoptera; family Acrididae; genus Schistocerca; species Schistocerca cancellata. Next base: position 850,808,103 of record NC_064628.1, read on the forward strand.
AGGTCCGCCCAGTTATCACATACGGGTCAGAGATACGGACGATGACAAGACACGATAAAAAATGCACTAAGAACCACTGAGCGGAAAATATTACACAAAATCTATGGGCCAATAAGGGAGGAAGAAGGCTGGAGAAAACGCTACAATGCCGAATTACAAGATTTAATACAAGGCAGGGACATAGTAAAATTTGTGAAAGACGATGGCTAGGACACCTGGAGAGAATGGCAGAGGATAGAATTCCAAAGAAAATGATGAAAGGTGTGATCCATTCAGCTAGGCGGAAAGGGAGACCTAGAAGAAGATGGATCGACGAGGTAATAATGGATATCACGATTATGGGAGTCCGGGGGTCGAAAAGAGCAGCAGATAACCGAGAAGTGTGGAGGAAGATTGTTGAAGAAGCCAAGGCTCACCAAGGGTTGTAGCGCTTCTATGGAAAAATGAATGGGCTGTTACGTTTTAAACTTCGTGTGATCCATTCAGCTAGGCGAAAAGGGAGACCTAGAAGAAGATGGATCGACGAGGTAATAATGGATATCACTAGTATGGGAGTCCGGAGGTGGAAAAGAGCAGCAAATAGCCGAGAAGTGTGGAGGAAGATTGTTGAAGAAGCCAAGACTCACCAAGGGCTGTAGCGCTACTCAAGAGGAGTACTCTGCAACATGTCACGTTGCTATTATACTAAATCATTAAGGAGGGCAGGACGTCAAACGGGCCGACTTCGAGAAGGTGAGGCATCACAGGACATTTTAATTTGCACTTTCTATACTTTTACAAATAAATTCATAAAACTTTGTCAGCATGACAAGGAAGGATTCAGGATTCGCACTCATAGCAGTGGAAGTTCAAAAACACGAAAAAATGATATTTTTTAAATGTGAAATTTCATGATTTTTTTCACTTACTGTTGGCAGCATTTGTTGCTATAGATACACTTTTCTTCATAAGTAAGAGAGATTCTTCGATGAATTTTGCACAGCTTACAAACCATACTTACAGGTGTATGAAACTCTAGAATTTATTCAATCTATCGAAAAATGAATGGGCTGTTACGTTTTAAACATCGTGTTAGAGAAAACTCGAATTTTATAGTTAATTATCTCAATTTTTACAACAGTTTTTAACAGATATGGGAATTTCTAGTGTTTCATTCACCTGTAAGTAAGGTTTGTATGCTGTGCAAAATTCATCGAAGAATCTCTCTTACTTATGAAGAAAAGTGTACCTACAGCAACAAATGCAGCCAATACCAACTGAAAAAATGATGAAATTTCACATGTAAAAAAAATTTGTTTTGCTATGTTTTTTTGAACTTCCTCTTCTATGAGTGTGAGTCCTGAATCCTTCCTGGTCATGCTGTTTTATGAATTTATTTGTAAAAGTATAGACAGTGCAAATTAAACTGTCCTGTGGTGCCTCTCCTGTTCCAAGTCGGCCCGTTTCACTACCTACCCCCCTTAAACATCAAATGTATCAGACTGTATCGTGTTCTGTTGGTGATAAGTTTAACTCGTCCAAAGTAACAGCAGAATTTACTTGCTACGTGATGGGATAAAACATTACTAGTGGATAACACGCTGTTCATATAGCCTGCAACGCAACTGCCTGCAGGCGGCGCCTGGTACATTTGTCATATAGGAATGAAAAATACTTTTCCAATTTGAATTAATAACAATAATTTCGTTGTTAATGAGAACACTGTTCGTGGAAATAGCGGTAAAAAAATTATAAAAAGTCATAAAAACATGGGAAATGCAGGCGGCGTCAGTATCCATGGCGTTGCCGCAGGCCTGTCTCCCTCAAGGCGTGCTTCTCTCGTGGTCGTAGAAATGTTAAGAACTTTGCAAGTAAGACACTACAAGCGTTGTCCATCGCAGAGTAACTTTCCGGCGAAATTACGAGAGCCCATGTTCCGAAACGTTTCATGAAACAGGAAGGTCTGTGCGTTCCTTTTAGCTGTTGCGAGTGGTCAGTACCTGTTTGCTGTAAGGCAGGGCCGGCCAGAAATTCTGCACGCGTGCGGTGCTCCTGCACATGTGCAACTTCCGGGTCACAGCGTGCACACCGCAGCCGTCAGCGTTCATGTAGTGCAAGTTTCTACCCACAGATGTCGCTTTACCCACTTGCTGGGATACTCTGTACTGGCGCATTTTAGTGCTCTTTCCACAGCTTGCAAGCCAACCATGGGAAGATATTTCGCGTATTAAACATTTAAAATACTGTCACAGTCTACTCATTGACACGTCTACTTTTATGTTAACAGTTTAACCCAGTAAGACAAGTAATACAGTTAACAACCGTGGGTTTTTATTAAGGCAGCTTGACTGACGGCAGGTAAATACGAGTCATGTTTTTGATCTAGTATTTAAGAAAAAGAGCACTTAGCGACTTCCAACGAACCTTATTCAGGATTTCAAATAACATTAAACTAATGCAAGGTTTCCTACAACTAATTCTTGGTGCCCTCAGTTACATCCTCATAATTTCTGTCTCACTGACCTCTGAACAGAATGATAACCGCAGACCTCTGGATGATCACCTGTTATTTCAATACCATTACTGCTACATCTTTCATCAGCTCCGTCTGAAATCTGCATAATAACCGACAATTAGATGAATGTTACGTTTTATCGACTTCAGCTGCGAGTAGCCCTCCACACATTAAAAAAAAACCTAAATGTAAGTATACATTGGAACAATCGGTTTAATGACCAACTTTCCTGATAATAATGTAACATGGAGCAGAATGAGGCACTAATGCACAGTTAGTAAACAATAATTTTTAATTATGAAAGGAAATGATAATCGAGTTGGTGTGTCTCATCCACTTTCTTAAGGACATTTAATTTTGCTTGCCGTTCTTTACTCTTGAGTACACGTAGACTCGTCTTTGTGATATGTATTGTAGTGTCTTTCAATTGAAAACTTACGCTGGCCGCCTATTATTCGGCGGCATAGCAAACACTGTGAGTTTTCACCAACGGCTACAAAAAAGAATCGCAGTTCCCAGTCATTTTTAAACGACTGAGAACATTGATCTCCCGTCCTTTGCTTTTTCACAGGACGTGCCATTTCTCAGTACTTCTCTGTTAAGGTTACGGTTACCAGGGGTAAACGAGGCTGGGTATGTTTCGCTGTTGCTTGTACCACATAAACAGGGAAGTGGAGCCGCCGCCGTTCATTTAGGACACATGTCTAATAACAGATGTCGCTGTCGCTCGCTGTCGCACACGTGCAGCACTTGCGCACGTCTGCACACTGTGCGGCGTTTGGCCTGCCCTGCTGTAAGGTTACGGCTGAAATTTTAGGTGGTTGTGTGTCGTATGGTAGGGGTATCTGTAACGGACTCAGTTAGTTGAGGAAACCGGTGGCATCCCAAGGAACCAACATTGACTTCAGTAGTTACGTACTTCTCTGTTTTATAGCATCAGAAACTAGACAAGGAGTGCAATGATCGAGCAGAATAACTGTCTACAAGAAGCAAAATGCTACAAGTGCAAACTGCGGGAAGTCGTGAGGCTCGGAAACTGATTCTTACTGACTGGTCTCTTAAATTTCAGCCTACTCTTCATTATTACTAAATTAAGATCTGAGCCTATTTACTGAAGTTTAAGATACTAGTCAAGAAGAATGAATTCGCAAAGAAGTGGGATACGGAAGTTCTAGATAATGTAAAACATACGCTTGCAGATCTCTGAGGACGTAGATACTGCGATAATGAACAGCTCACTGGGTGTTTCAGTTGAAGAGGACTGCGCAGTCACAGATATTGGGAACAAAACATAAAGAAGGAAGAAGGTAACTGTAACTGCGAAGAAACCGTGAGTGTCAGAAGAAATACACTGAAGCACCAAAGAAACTGCTATAGGCATGCGTATTCAAATACAGCAGGCATAATACGGCGCTGCGGTCGTTAACTTCCATATAAGACAACAAGAGTCTGGCGCAGTTGTTAGATCGGTTACTGCTGCTACAATGGCAGGTTATTAAGATTTAAGTGTGTTTGAACGTGGTGTTACACTCGGCGCACGAGCGATGGAACGCAGCATCTCCGAGGTAGCGATGAAGGGGGTCTTCCCATAACACCATTTCCCGAGTGTGCCGTCAATATCAGCAATCCGGTAAAAATCGAATCTCCGTCATCGCTGCGGCTGGAAAAAGGTACTGCAAGAAGGGGACCAACGACGACTGAAGAGAATCGTTCAACGTGACAGAAGTGCAACCCTACCGCAATTTGCTGCAGATTTCAATGCTTGGCCATCAACAAGTGTCGGCGTGCAAAACAGTCAACGAAACATCACCGATATGGGCTTTCTGAACCGAAGGCCCACTCTTATACCCTTGATGACTGCACGGCTCAAAGCTTTACGCCTCGCCTCGGGCAGTCAAATTCGACGTTGGACTGTTGATGACTGGAAGCAAAGTGCCTGGTAGAACGAGTCTCTTTTCAAATTGTGTCGAGCGGATGGACACGTACGGGTATGGAGGCAACCACATGAATCCTTGGATCCTGCATATCAGCAGGGGAATGTTCAAGCTGGTGGGGCGTGTGTAGTTGGAGTTGTATGGGACCCCTGATACGTGTACATACGACTCTGACAGGTGACACGTACGTAAGCATCCTGTCCGATCACCTGCATCCGTTCATGTCCATGGTGCATTCCTACGGACTTGGGCAATTCCAGCAGCACAATGCGACACCCCACACTCCCAGAATTGCTATAAAGTGGCCCCAGGAATACTCTTCTGAGTTTAAACACTTACGCTGACCACCAAACTCCCCAGACATAAACATTATTGAGCATATCTGGGATGGCTTTCAAAGTGTTGTTCAGATGAGATCTCCACCTCTTCAATACCCCTACGGCGCTGTAAGATTCATGGTGTCACTTCCCTCCACCACTACTTCTGACATTAGTCGAGTCCATGCCGTTGCGACACTTCTGCGTGGGCCCTACACGATATTAGGCAGGTGTACCTGTATCTTTGGCTCTTCAGTGTGCTTCAATTGATCGACGAGAGAAAGAAACACAAAAATGAGTGCCAGTGCAAGAAGAACTGACTGAGCAAATAGAAAAGTCAAAACAGCCTTCGGTGGGATAACGTGATAGGAGAAGGAATGTGAGTCGGTAGGGAAGAGGTAGGAGATCAAGTATAAAATAAGAACTTAAAAGAGCTTTGTGCGACTTAAGATCTAACGAGGCAGAAGGGATAGATTACATTCCATAGGAATTTCTAAAATCACTGAAGAAAGTGGCAACAAAAAGACTATTCACACTGGTATGAGACTGACGATATACAATCAGACTTTCGGAAATACATCATCCGCAAAACTCCGAAAAAAGCAAGAACCGACAAGTGCGAGAATCATCGTACAGTCAGCTTAATGGCTCGTACATCCATAACGCTGTCGAGAATAACATACAGAAGAATGGAAAAGAAAATTGAGGATATTTCAGATGACGATCAGTCTGGACTTAGGTTTATAAAGGAAGCAAGACTGAAGAAAACTCAAGATACGATCATAGGACTTGTTGACATGAATAAAGCGTCCAGTAAGAATGTGCACGGCTTTCGAAATTCTGAGCAAAATAGCGGTAAGCTATAGGAAAAGACAGATGATATAAAATACGTACAGGAACCACGAGGGAACAGCAGGAGGGAAGAATGGGGGTGGAAGATGAAGAACAAAGTGCTCGTACTAAAAATGGTGTAAGATCCTACAGCTCAATCAACAAATCGAAAAATCAATGAAGGAAACAAAAGAAAAGTTCAAATGTGGGATTAAAATTAAAGGTGAAAAATTATCAATGATAAGATTTCGCTGATGACACTTCTATCCTCTGTGAAAGTGAAGAAGATTACAGGATACACTGAATGGAATGAACAGTCTAATGAGTGCAGAATATGGACTGCGAGAAGATCGAAGAAAGACGAAAGTAATTAGAAGCAGCTGAAACGAGAACAGCGATAAGAAGTAGATGAAGTTAGGGAATTCTGCTACCTAGACAGCAAAATAACGCATAACGGCCGGAGCAAGGACGACATACATAAAAAGCAAACTAGCACAGGCAAAGAGAGCATTCCTGGCGAAGAGAAGTCTACTGTTATTAAACATAGGCCTTAATTTGAGGAAGAAATTTCTGAGAATTTACGAATGGTATTGTAGTGAAACAATGATTGTGGGAAAGCAGCGAAAGAAGAGAATCGAAGCATTTGAGATGCGGTGTTGCAGAAGAATGTTGAAAATCAGGTGGACTGATAAGATAAGGAATGAGTACGTTCTCAGCAGAATCGACGAGGAAAGGAATATGTGGAAAACTCTGACAAGAGGGACGGACAGGATGATATGATATCTGTTAAGCCATCAGAGATTAACTTCCAAGGTACTAGAGCGAGACGAAAAGGGTAAAAACTGCAAAGTAAGACAAATATTGGAATACATCCACCAAGTAATTGTGGACGTAGCGGGTAAGAGTTGGAGATACAACGTTTAGCACAGGAGAGGACTTTGTGGCGAGTCGCGTCAAACCAGTGAAACGACGGATGACTGACAAACGAAGTTCCAAATCGTTCGTCGTTGGGTCACCGAAACAAAATGGAATTTTTTAGGCTACAATCCTTCTCTCCACCTGTTCCTGAGGTGAAGATAGGTATCAATCTCGCGTGGCTCATAACCGAGAGCATTCCAGTACCCGAAATTTGCTTGTCTCCACTCGTGTCGCCACAAAGGAGCGTGTCTTGTATTTTTAGATATAATCAATATTAATTATCGCCGCTACAGTGCTTGGTGGGGCCGGTGTTGACCATTGCTAATTCTCCTATGTCAGAGTGGATGCCTTTTCCCAGTGTTACCAAGTCTGTAAGACAGCTTGCTTATGAGTTCGCACAAGTGGAAGCTAGCAATCATTTACTTACAGCCTGATGTAAATGTTTCATTGGAAATTTCCACGTGTTCAACAGAAGCCCACCTTTTAAAGTAACAGCTGTCTGCAACGGCTCCTGTGGGGCGAGCCATCCGGAAAGTACCAGAAAGGACGATTGGTTTCCCACTATTTGGCCATTGCTAACAGTGAGAGCTTCTTGTTTTGCCCCTCGATATCTCCCACATTAACACTGGAGGCTGCTATCTCATACCACCACAGTAGCACTTGTTCTAACATACCGGGTGATCAAAGAGTCAGTATAAATTTGAAAACTGAATGAGTCACGGAATAATGTAGATAGAGAGGTACAAATTGACACACATGCTTGGAATGACATGGGGTTTTATTAGAACCCAAAAAAAATACAAATGTTCAAAAAATGTCCGACAGATGGCGCTTCATCTTATCAGAATAGCAACAATTAGCATAACAAAGTAAGACAAAGCAAAGATGATGTTCTTTACAGGAAATGCTCAATATCTCCACCATCATTCCTCAACAATAGCTGTAGTCGAGGAATAATGTTGTGAACAGCACTGTAATGCATGTCCGGAGTTATGGTGAGGCATTGGCGTCGGATGTTGTCTTTCAGCATCCCTAGAGATGTCGGTCGATCACGATTCACTTGCGACTACAGGTAACCCAAAAGCCAATAATCGCATGGACAGAGGTCTGGGGACCTGGGAGGCCAAGCATGACGAAAGAGGCGGCTGAGCACACGATCATCACCAAACGACGCGCGCAAGAGATTTTTCACGCGTCTAGTAATACTTTCTTTTTTTTTTGTTCTAATAAAACCCCATGTCATTCCAAGTATGTGTGTCAATTTTTACCTCTCTATCTACATTATTCCGTGGTTTATTAAGTTTTCAGATTTATAGTGACTTTTTGATCACCCGGAACATCTCACCTGATGACTTCGACGACAAAATTAGTGAAGCTAGGGCCTCATAAAGTTTGATGATGACACTTTTTCTTCGAGTGAAATATTCGCGAATGGAATAGAAAGAAGCAAAATGAATTTGGTCCTCTGCTTCACAGAAGAAGACTGCACTGTAGTTCCTTCTCTAAATTGTCGCACAGATGACAAAATGGTATATATCGAAACACATGACAGAGGGATAGAAAAATAATTAAAATAGGAAAGGCCATTACACCTGATGGGATACCAGTTCCATTTTACAGAGAGTACGCAAAGGAATTTGCCCCCCATCTTGCAGCGGTGTACCATAGGTCTCTAGAAGAGCGTAGCGTTCCAAAAGATTGGAAAAGGGCACAGGTCATCCCAATTTTCAAGAAGGGACGTCGAACAGATGTGCGCAACTATAGACCTATATCTCGTCTGAAACCCAGCAGGCGCTAATCGTCCACGAGACTCAGAGGGCCATAGACACGGGTTCACAGGTAGATGCCGTGTTTCTTGACTTCCGCAAGGCGTTTGATACTGTTTCCCACAGTCGTTTAATGAACAAAGTAAGAGGGTATGGGCTATCAGACCAATTGTGTGATTGGATTGAAGAGTTCCTAGATAACAGAACGCAGCATGTCATTCTCAATGGAGAGAAGTCTTCCGAAGTAAGAGTGATTTCAGGTGTGCCGCAGGGGAGTCTCGCAGGACCATTGCTATACATAATATGTATAAATAATCTTGTGGGTGACATCGGAAGCTCATTGAGGCTTTTTGCGGAAGATGCTGTAGTATATCGAGAGGTTGTAACAATGGAAAATTGAACTGAAATGCACGAGGATCTGCAACAAATTGACGGATGGTGCAAAGAATGGCAATTGAATCTCATTGTAGACAAGTGTAATGTGTTGCGAATACATAGAAAGATAGATCGTTCATCATTTAGCTACAATATAGCAGGTCAGCAACTGAAAGCAGTTACACTCCTGGAAATTGAAATAAGAACACCGTGAATTCATTGTCCCAGGAAGGGGAAACTTTATTGACACATTCCTGGGGTCAGATACATCACATGATCACACTGACAGAACCACAGGCACATAGACACAGGCAACAGAGCATGCACAATGTCGGAACTAGTACAGTGTATATCCACCTTTCGCAGCAATGCAGGCTGCTATTCTCCCATGGAGACGATCGTAGAGATGCTGGATGTAGTCCTGTGGAACGGCTTGCCATGTCATTTCCACCTGGCGCCTCAGTTGGACCAGCGTTCGTGCTGGTCGTGCAGACCGCGTGAGACGACGCTTCATCCAGTCCCAAACATGCTCAATGGGGGACAGATCTGGACATCTTGCTGGCCAGGGTAGTTGACTTACACCTTCTAGAGCACGTTGGGTGGCACGGGATACATGCGGACGTGCATTGTCCTGTTGGAACAGCAAGTTCCCTTGCCGGTCTAGGAATGGTAGAACGATGGGTTCGATGACGGTTTGGATGTACCGTGCACTATTCAGTGTCCCCTCGACGATCACCAGTGGTGTACGGCCAGTGTAGGAGATCGCTCCCCACACCATGATGCCGGGTGTTGGCCCTGTGTGCCTCGGTCGTATGCAGTCCTGATTGTGGCGCTCACCTGCACGGCGCCAAACACGCATACGACCATCATTGGCACCAAGGCAGAAGCGACTCTCATCGCTGAAGACGACACGTCTCCATTCGTCCCTCCATTCACGCCTGTCGCGACACCACTGGAGGCGGGCTGCACGATGTTGGGGCGTGAGCGGAAGACGGCCTAACGGTGTGCGGGACCGTAGCCCAGCTTCATGGAGACGGTTGCGAATGGTCCTCGCCGATACCCCAGGAGCAACAGTGTCCCTAATTTGCTGGGAAGTGGCGGTGCGGTCCCCTACGGCACTGCGTAGGATCCTACGGTCTTGGCGTGCATCCGTGCGTCGCTGCGGTCCGGTCCCAGGTCGACGGGCACGTGCACCTTCCGCCGACCACTGGCGACAACATCGATGTACTGTGGAGACCTCACGCCCCACGTGTTGAGCAATTCGGCGGTACGTCCACCCGGCCTCCCGCATGCCCACTATACGCCCTCGCTCAAAGTCCGTCAACTGCACATACGGTTCACGTCCACGCTGTCGCGGCATGCTACCAGTGTTAAAGACTGCGATGGAGCTCCGTATGCCACAGCAAACTGGCTGACACTGACGGCGGCGGTGCACAAATGCTGCGCAGCTAGCGCCATTCGACGGCCAACACCGCGGTTCCTGGTGTGTCCGCTGTGCCGTGCGTGTGATCATTGCTTGTACAGCCCTCTCGCAGTGTCCGGAGCAAGTATGGTGGGTCTGACACACCGGTGTCAATGTGTTCTTTTTTCCATTTCCAGGAGTGTAATTCCATAAATTATCTGTGAGTGAGCATTAGGAGTGATTTAAAATGGAATGGCCATATAAAATGATCGTCGGTAAATTAGATGCCAGACAGATTCATTGGAAGAATCCTAAGGAAATGCAGTCCGAAAACAGACGAAGTAGGTTACAGTATACATGCTCACCCACTGCTTGAATACTTCTCACCGGTGTGGGTTCCGTACAAGATAGGGTTGGTAGAAGAGATAGAGAAGATCCAACGGAGAGCAGCGCGCTTAGTAATGGCGGGAGCGTTACGGAGATGATAGATAAAACTCCAGTGTAAGACTCGGCAAGAGAGACGCTCAGTAGCTCGGTACGGACTTTTGTTTAAGTTTCGAGAACACACCTTCACCGAGGAGTCAAGCAGTATATTGCTCCCTCCTACGTATATCTCGCGAAGAGACCATGAGGATAAAATCAGAGAGATTAGGTCCCACACAGATGCATACCGACAATCTTTCTTTGCACGAACAATACGAGACTGGAATAGAAGGGAAAACCGATAGAGGTACTCAAGGTACCCCCTACCACACAGCGTCAGGTGGCTTGCAGAGTACGAATGTAGATGAAGATATAGATGTCCCCTCCGCCGTAGACGATAAGATGACTTGCTAAGTGCCGGTATTCGAGTAGAATTCAATTTGTTGGGCTGCCCTTTTCTCGTGTAAACAGTGACTGCCCTTTTCTCGTGTTTGGTTATTTCGCTTTTCTTGACTTCAGTCGCCTGGTGGAAGCTGGTTTACCCTGGGCGTGGACGCTGAGGCGCGCAGACGGCCCCTGGATTTACCCGAGGCCCGTCTGGCCGGTGAGCGTCCGTTATTGAATCGCATTAAGTATGCACTCCAAGGGCACGGGGCAGCGTGGCGCGTAGCCGCGTCGTTAGGGAAATCGATGCAGCAGGTGGCACCAGAGCCCTGACCCGCCAAGGCCGTGCGCTCTGCCCTCCTGAGGATTCCAGACGTTCGAAGCGTCTTCCCCCAGAGAGAATAAACCTCTGCCAAGAACTAACTGCATGTTGTGATGTTGTTATGCTAAGCAGTAGGAGAATGAAGCTTTTGTTGGCTGCTTCTTTGAATATGGCATCCATTGTATGTTCAATTTTTTGTATTGCAGTGCAGACATATACACTACTGGCCATTAAAATTGCTACATCAAGAAGAAATGCAGATGATAAACGGGTATTCATTGGACAAATATATTATACTATAACTGACATGTGATTACATTTTCACGCAATTTGGGTGCATAGATCCTGAGAAATCAGTACCCAGAAGAACCACCTATGGCCGTAATAACGGCCTTGATACTCCGGGGCATTGAGTCAAACAGAGCTTGGATGGAGTGTACAGGTACAGCTGACCATGCAGCTTCAACACGGTACCACAGTTCATCAACAGTAGTGACTGGCGTATTGTGACGAGCCAATTGCTCAGCCACCATTGACCAGACGTTTTCAGTTGGTGAGAGATCTGGAGAAAGTGCTGGCCAGGGCAGTAGTCGAACATTTTCTGTATCCAGAAAGGCCCGTACAGGACCTGCAACATGCGGTCGTGCATTATCCTGCTGAAATGTAGGATTTCGAAGGGATCGTATGAAGGGTAGAGCCACGGGTCGTAATACATCTGAAATGTAACGTCCACTGTTCAAAATGCCGTCAATGCGAACAAGAGGTGAGCGAGATGTGTAACCAATGGCACCCCATACCATCACGCCGGGTGAGACGCCAGTATGGCGATGACGAATACACGCTTCCAATGTGCGTTCACCGCGATGTCGCCAAACACGGATGCGACCATCATGATTCTGGAAAAAAAACCTGGATTCATCCGAAAAAATGACGTTTTGCCATTCGTGCACCCACGTTCGTCCTTGATTACACCATCGCAGGCGCTCCTGTCTGTGATGCAGTGTCAAGGGTAACCGCAGCCATGGTCTCCAACCTGATAGTCCATGCTGCTGCAAACGTCGTCGAACTGTTCGTGCAGATGGTTGTTGTCTTGTAAACGTCCCCATCTGTTGACTCAGGGATCGAGACGTGGCTTCACGATCCGTTACAGCCGTGTGGATAAGATGCCTGTCATCTCGACTGCTAGTGATACGAGGCCGTTGGGATCCACCACGGAGTTCCGTATTCCCCTCCTGAACCCACCGATTCCATATTCTGCTAACAGTCATTTGATCTCGACCAACGCGAGCAGCAATGTTACGATACGATAAACCGCTATCGCGATAGGCTACAATCCGACCTTTATCAAAGTCGTAAACGTGATGGTACGCATTTCTCCTCCTTACATGAGGCATTACAACAACTCACAACAACGTTTCACCAGGCAACGCCGGTCAACTGCTGTTTGTATATGAGAAATCGGTTGGAAACTTTCCTCACGTCAGCACGTTGTAGGTGTCGCCACCGGCGCCAACCTTGTGTGAATGCTCTGAAAAATTAAGCATTTGCATATCACAGCATCTTCTTTCTGTCGGTTAAATGTCGCGTCTATAGCACGTCATCTTCGTGGAGTACCAATTTTAATGGCCAGTAGTGTATGTTACTGCCCGTGCACCTCCGTGAGCATTACAGAGAACATTGTAAAAGAATCTGAACTGTTTGTCCTTTTTTTTCTGGATAGTAAGGCTTTGTCAGAACATATACTGACGGGAAAAAATCGCAACACGAAAAAATAATTAATTTAGAGTAATAAAATTTCGGGAGTACATTTGCCTAGGTAACATTTATCAGTGATTAACATTGTAAAATCATAGGTTAATGTAAGTGAGAGATAAGGCATTGTAAATGTGACAGCCGGCCGCTGTGGCCGTGCGGTTTTAGGCGCTTCAGTCTGGAACCTCGTGACCGCTACGGTCGCAGGTTCGAATCCTGCCTCGGGCATGGATGTGTGTGATGTCCTTAGGTTACTTAGGTTTAAGTAGTTCTAAGTTCTAGGGGACTGATGACCGCAGATGTTAAGTCCCATAGTGCTCAGAGCCATTTGAACCATTTTTTAAATGTGACATGGTGGTACATTAATAACCGGTGAGCCGGATGTCAGTTCATGGGATGGAGTTCCATGCCTGTGGCACTTGGTCGGTCAATATAGGGACGGTTAATGCTGTTTCTGGGTGACCCTAGGGTTATTGTTTGATGATGTCAAATATATGCTCGGTTAGAGACAGATCAGGTGATCGAACAGGCCACGCAACAGGTCGACACTCTGTAGAGTATGTTGGGTTACAACAGGGGAATTTGGGCGAGCTTTATCCTGTTGGAAAACACTCCCTGGAATGTGTCCGTGAATGACAGTACGGCAGGTCGAATTGCCAAACTGATACAAATTTGCAGTCAGGCTGCGTGTAATGACCATGAGAATGCTCCTGCTGTCATAGGAAATCGCACCCCAGGCCATAACGCCAGGTATAGGTCCGGTGTGCCTAGGGTGAAGATAGGTTAGTTGCAGGGCATCAACTGGCCTCCTTTTAATCAACGCACGGCCATCACTAACACCGAGACAGAACCAGCTTTCAGCAGACAACAAAACCGACCTCTCGCTCTACACCACTGAGATCGTAAATGGCGGTGGTTTGGCGTCAGCTTGAATGCACGCTATAGAGCGTCTGGTTCGGAGCTGTTCTTGAAGTAACTGATTTGTATCAGTTCGTCCCGTCGGTGCAGTGCCAACTGCTGCTCAAATTGCTGCTGCAGATGCTGTACGACGCGCAAGAGCCATACACCAAACATGATGATCTTCCCTCTAGCTCTTTTTGCGACCGTGCATTCTCGTGACCACCGCTGCTAGCAACCGTGTACAGTCTGCCAAGTCTTTCTGCAGTATCCCAAATGGTTCAAATGGCTCTGAGCACTATGGGACTTAACATCTTAGGTCATCAGTCCCCTAGAACTTAGAACCACTTAAACCTAACTAACCTAAGGACATCACACACATCCATGCCCAAGGCAGGATTCGAACCTGCGACCGTAGCAGCCCCGCGGTGCCGGACTGCAGCGCTAGAACCGCACGGCCACCGCGGCCGGCTGCAGTATCCCAGAAGGAACTTCCAGCTTCTTATAGACCTATTACAAGAGCTCGTTCAAACTCAGTCAGGTGCAGATAATGGCGTCTTTATCGCCTAAGAGACATTCTTGACTAACATCAGCTCAGCACGTCCAGGGTAACTAACGCTCACGGCCGTTACAGCGTGTATTTGAAGCAAACCTGATTTGCATTCTCACAGTGGCGCTACTGGCCGGCCGGAGTGGCCGTGCGGTTCTAGGCGCTACAGTCACGAACCACGAGACCGATAAGGTCGCAGGTTCGAATCCTGCCTCGGGCATGGATGTGTGTGATGTCCTTAGGTTAGTTAAGTTTTAAGTATTTCAAAGTTCTAGGGGACTGATGACCTCAGCAGTTGAGTCCCATAGTGCCTCAGAGCCCTCTGAACCAGTGGCGCTACCCGACCACGCTTATGCGACTGGCTCGAAATCTGAATGGACATTACCTTTCAGTTTTAAAAACACCCCTACCAACTTCCATTTGTGCTGCACAACTCTTTTTGGGTTGTGATTTTTTTTCCGTCAGCGTATTTCTCCTTTGTTCCTCGGATCCAAGCTCACTTAGGGATAGCCAGAGTGCACCATCGAATGGCGACCAATGTCATCGCGATCTCTTGGACGCCTTGGGCGGAAGACCAGTCCTGGGTGCGCGCCGTAAGCTGCAGCGGCTGTTACGCATGGTTGCCAGCGCCGGCGCAACTTCACTCGTAGCCTGAACTAGTGAGAGGGCAGATGTCTGCGGCTAGGACTTCGTCATTCGTGTTGCGCTTGAGCACTAAGCACTTTTCTCTTAACGCTTGTGGACTTGAAATAACAAACAACAAGAAAATTGGCCAGATGCGAGTAACATTTGCCATCTGAGGGTTCCGTACGAACTTAGTTATGTATATAGACAGTTCAGTCATCTCGGGAATCGAGAATCTCGCCGATTTTTGCCTGTTACTGACATTGATGCCGGCAAGATATCGATATCGGGAATTCCATGACATTCTAGAATATTTAGTTTAAATTTGAAGCCAGATAACAAATGACAAAAGATATATATTTGTGATATAGTTACAAATTAACAATTTTCTCATTTTTTTCTCCCTCAGTTTTACTGTGAAACCCTACTTCGTGCCAAATTTTATGATTCCAGGTCAATAGGAAGCACCCAATAGATTTTGACGAGTGAGTTTGCGAGTGTCAAATATGTGACATGCATGGCCGTATCTTTTGACTGCATTGACGTAGAAGCTTACATGTTTTACATTGCCGAGGCGCCGTAGACCTTAATATGTGACATAAATTTCAACTTGATATACCTACCCGTTTCTGAGAAACAGGGTTTTCAACAGACGGACAGACAGAGTGACAGACATATGGATTTTGCTACGGAATCCCGAAAACTACAGAAATATGGTTAGATGCACCAGTCTAGAGGAATGGTAAGTCATAAATTTCATCACCAGTGACTGAACGTTATTTTTATACCATTCATCATATTTTACAGAAAATCAGTAGGTCACTGCACCGGTTAAAAAAAATGGTTCAAATGGCTCTGAGCACTATGGGACTTAACATCTATGGTCATCAGTCCCCTAGAACTTAGAACTACTTAAACCTAACTAACCTAAGGACAGCACACAACACCCAGCCATCACGAGGCAGAGAAAATCCCTGACCCCGCCGGGAATCGAACCCGGGAACCCGGGCGTGGGAAGCGAGAACGCTACCGCACGACCACGAGATGCGGGAACCCGTACCGCTTAAAGAAATGACAAAATGTAAGTACGCTTCACTGAAAATGAACTGTTATTTCAAATAAATTACTGTTTCACTGATTTACTTGTCCACGCTGCGTCAAATTTGAGTGTTGTTCCTTCTAAGAATTTTAATTCCACGTAGCTTCCGGATTACGCTACCTTACGACACTCACGTGTGAAGGCGATATCTAGACGACAGGCAGCAGTTAAGGCCGTGTCTGGAAGTGATAGCAGTTTACTTGAAGTGTCCTATGTGCATAATAGAAAACTCCAATGAAATTTCTCCGTTATGTGTGCCCACAACAGAACGCGTAGAAGTCATCTATAGCAGAAATTTGTAATTCTCTCTCAAAAGTGACTTTCACTCGTTTTCAGTAACGTTCTACAGACTTCCACCTGGAGTTTCTCTCGTTCACTACCCAACATATATTGTAATTCCGCCAATGCTGTGTTATATGTAATGAAATATTACCGTGCCAGACAACTTCCATTTCTAAGTGCTGAAACATGTTATTCAGATTTTTCTAACAGTTTATTCCATCTGCGTTCAGACTTTTCGGCCCTAAGCTTTCAGCCACCGCCGTGAGTTCTGAAACAGTACATATTCAGGGTTCTGTTCATAAAACTTTTCTGTTAAATTTTTTACGCAGTACTCCCCGGCTCAGCGCCCAACAGGAACGAGTAAAAGTAATTGAACGAGTTTGTTCCAAAGGAACGACTGTATGCAATGCATGCTTCATTTTACACGTATCGAAAATATTTGATGATCATCCATGTAAGCGATACTGAATGTAGTAAACGCACAGATATTAATGTACTGTGCGCCAGCAACATCTACGAGGTGCATTCAAGTTCTAAGGCCTCCGATTTTTTTTTTCTAATTAACTACTCACCCGAAATCGATGAAACTGGCGTTACTTCTCGACGTAATCGCCCTGCAGACGTACATATTTTTCACAACACTGACGCCATGATTCCATGGCAGCGGCGAAGGCTTCTTTAGGAGTCTATTTTGACCACTGGAAAATCGCTGAGGCAATAGCAGCACGGCTGGTGAATGTGCGGCCACGGAGAGTGTCTTTCATTGTTGGAAAAAGCCAAAAGTCACTAGGAGCCATGTCAGGTGAGTAGGGAGCATGAGGAATCACTTCAAAGTTGTTATCACGAAGAAACTGTTGCGTAACGTTAGCTCGATGTGCGCGTGCGTTGTCTTGATGAAACAGCACACACGCAGCCCTTCCCGGACGTTTTTGTTGCAGTGCAGGAAGGAATTTGTTCTTCAAAACATTTTCGTAGGATGCACCTGTTACCGTAGTGCACTTTGGAACGCAGTGGGTAAGGATTACGCCTTCGCTGTCCCAGAACACAGACACCATCATTTTTTCAGCACTGGCGGTTCCCCAAATTTTTTTGGTGGCAGTGAATCTGTGTGCTTCCATTGAGCTGACTGGCGCTTTGTTTCTGGATTGAAAAATGGCATCCACGTCTCATCCATTGTCACAACCGACGAAAAGAAAGTCCCATTCATGCTGTCGTTACGCATCAACATTGCTTGGCAACATGCCACACGGGCAACCATGTGGTCGTCCGTCAGCATTCGTGGCACCCACCTGGATGACACTTTTCACATTTTCAGGTCGTCATGCAGGATTGTGTGCACAGAACCCACAGAAATGCCAAATCTGGAGGCGATTTGTTCAACAGTCATTCGGCGATCCCCCAAAACAATTCTCTCCACTTTCTCGATCATGTCGTCAGACCGGCTTGTGCGAGCCCGAGGTTGTTTCGGTTTGTTGTCACACGATGTTCTGCCTTCATTAAACTGTCGCACCCACGAACGCACTTTCGACACATCCATAACTCCGTCACCACATGTCTCCTTCAACTGTCGATGAATTTCAATTGGTTTCACACCACGCAAATTCAAAAAACGAATGATTGCACGCTGTTCAAGTAAGGAAAACGTCGCCATTTTAAGTATTTAAAACAGTACTCATTCTCGCCGCTGGCGGTAAAATTCCATCTGCCGTACGGTGCTGACATCTCTGGGACGTATTGACACTGAACGCGGCCTCATTTTAAAGCAATGCGCATGTTTCTATCTCTTTTCAGTCCGGAGATAAAAAATCGGAGGCCTTAGAACCTGAATGCACCTCGTAGATCTTAGTACCGATACAGCGGCAGGTGGCAAATGGCAGGCTGCGAGAGGTCAGGACAGTTGGCGGAAGAAGGAGATTTTAAGTTTGGCAGCGCTGGAGTGAGAGGATTTGGAGTGAGAGGAGTTGGAGTTGATTTGGAGGTGCGACGTGAGTGTAGACATCCGAGGCGACGCTTGATCGCGGGTGCAAGACGGTGGCAGTGGATAATCAAAAGTTCTGCTGAGCAGTGCCGATGGCGGCAGCCGAGTCTGGAAACTGCACGGTCTGTCGTGGCTCTCAAGTTTGCATGAAGGTCTGTTGAGCGGACGCACCTTGTATTCGTCCACGACTGCACTTTCTGTTGAATGGCAGATCTGTGGATATAGTAGATTTCTAAAGATCCAACATACTGTTCATCATATGTCATCATTGTGTACATTGAATACAGAAGGTGCGTAATCCTTAGTGGCATTTTAGGGTTTATTAAATCGTTTTGGTGTTATAATATGCTCGTAATCCTATCGGGCGATTATATTGTTAGCCGGCCGCTGTGATCGAGTGGTTCTAGGCGCTTCTGTCCGGAACCGCGCTGCTGCTACGGTCGCAGTTTCGAATCCTGACTTGGACATGGACGTGTATGATGTCCTTAGGTCAGTTAGGTTTAAGTAGTTCTACGTCTAGGGGACTGATGACCTCAGATGTTAAGTACCATAGTGCTTAGAGCCATTTGAACCATCTGATTATATTGTTTTTATATGTATGTACGCAATTATACCGTTTGGGACAATCAATTCCCAGTGGATTTGTGTTACTTTTTTGGTGTATCATTCGTGTCATAAGTTTCAGGTAGCCATGATACTAAGTTCCTGAACCACCAGAATCTTGACTGGCACCATTTGTACTTAGGCCACTTACTCTGACATTTGCTGTGGAGATCTTAAACGAGTGGTCTTGATGGTTATACGTTTGCGACTATTGTCGCTGTATCAGAAGGTGAATGTTTTGGTACTATTTACTGTTACTTCATCTTGTATGTTTAAGGTAACTCTTACGTAGATTTTAAGGTAAATTACTCGTTGATTTTCGTGACTAATCTACGTGGCCATTAGGAGCTGTGTTTTCATATGAAGGCGCCATACCATTATTATCATTATTCCAGAATGAGATTTTCACTCTACAGCGGAGTGTGCGCTAATATGAAACTTCCTGGCAGATTAAAACTGTGTCTCCGCAATATCCTTTCTCCCGAGTTCGAGTCTCGGTCCGGCAGACAGTTTTAATCTGCCAGGAAGTTTCATTATTATTATTAAATGCGTATGTTTCCGACGGCATAACTTGCTTGCATTGACGCATGTTTTCCTCCACTTGATGTGATCACATATTATTCTGCCCATTTCATTTCATAGGTCAAAATAACGCCTTAAATTGTTTGATCTTGTATTGGAGCGATTCACTACTGAAATCGTACTAACCGCGTCATTAACAGCAATTTATTACTTTAGGGCTGTAACCGGTCCTATTGTTGCTTATGATAGTGGGTCTCTTACTTTTCTCAAACTTAAAACTAGCAGTTGTTCGTAACTATGAATAAGGATTACGTGACTGAAAATTGCTTCTGATATCTCTCTCCTTAAGTTAGCCAATGCTGTGACCCTCATTTAGTTGGTGCCTCCAAAAATTAAAACCCTGCATTGTTCCCCTTAAATAGTGTAAGATATATAGCTTATTAATTGATTGTTTAGCTCCTTACATAAAGGGCCGTTAGACCGTTATTGTAAGTGACTGTTATCTATTGCTGGCTGTCTATTGCACTGATTGCTTGAAATGACGTGCGTCACGTGTAAAGCTCAGTCCTGTTTAAGTTTAAATTACGTGATTAAATTCAAAATTTGTCTTAGCGATGGTTATTTATCTTGGAAGTTCTGAAACGGGCCGATGGCCGTTGTAAGCGTTAACCGTTATTTGTGCGATTTGTCTAGAACTTGATTACATTTAAATGAATTACTTTTTTTTATTACTTTGATACCTTTGATGCAGGCCGTGGGCCGCATCAGCAGCGATGTGACTGAGTTGTACTAGCTTTCAACTGATTAATGACTGTCATGGTACTGTACTTGTTAAACGTCAGTCAATACAAAGACAGTTATATGACCGTGAGCGTTAGAGAAAAATTGTTTCTTGTATATCTGCCTTAACATTGTAATCAACTTTTTGCCTCAGGAGCTACATAATAATTGTTTCCAAGAGGCGCTACAGTCAGGAACCGCGCGACTGCTACGGTCGCAGGTTCGAATCCTGCCTCGGGCATGGATGTGTGTGATGTCCTTAGGTTAGTTAGGTTTACGTAGTTCTAAGTTCTAGGGGACTTATGACCACAGCAGTTGAGTCCCATAGTGCTCAGAGCCATTTGAACCACTTTTTCTTTCCAAGATACCAAGATTAACACAGTCTAAATACTAAGAGGTTTTAGTTTACATCTTGATTAAACCTATGTTGTTTAGGGTCAAGCGTACATTG
Source organism: Schistocerca cancellata (assembly GCF_023864275.1). NCBI lineage: Eukaryota > Metazoa > Arthropoda > Insecta > Orthoptera > Acrididae > Schistocerca > Schistocerca cancellata. The sequence continues at coordinate 850,828,807 of NC_064628.1, forward strand.
TTAATTTTTCTTAAAGGCTATTAGATTTATTGGATTTAATGTGCCCAGCACCTTACCACTCACCTCTTCTGGTTCCTGTCAGATAAATTATACACTGTCTTAATAGAATAACAAGAGCTAAATGTAAGTACGGTGATTAGAAGCTGACGAATAACTCTGATGCAATAAATCTCTCCGGAAATTGTTTAATGTACGAAATACTAAGGGCATCGCGTTCGTTGGCGCCAGCTTGCGTTGATTATTAGTGTACAGATGCGCGCGAGGTGGTAGCGTGAAAAGTCAAACTGGCAAAAAGTGAGCTACGTGCATACACATGCAAATGATCAACATTTGTCGGCAACAGCAGAAAGCAGGTAACACTAGCGGTGCCTGCAGTCGGTATGTAATCATAAGTCACGCAGTAGGTTTCTTATTCAGAAATAGAATTTTTATGTTCGTAGTTCGTGCATGAAGCTGTTATGCCTCATTTAAGAAAGAAAAATGACTACTAGTATTTACCGAGAAAGGTGGCGCAGTGGTTAGCACACTGGACTCGCATTCGGGAGGACGACGGTTCAATCTCGCGTCCGGCCATCCTGATTCATGTTTTCCGTGGTTTCGCTAAATCGCTCCAGGCAAATGCCGGGATATTTCCTTTGAAAGGGCACGGCCGACTTCCTTCCCCGTCCTTCCCTAATCCGATGAGACCGATGACATCGCTGTCTGGTCTCCTTCCTGAAAACAACATTTATCGTGACTGAGGTATATCATTCCGTGATATTGCAACCCGTGTCGGTAAGGATGTGAGCATTGAATCGGCAGGCTCATGAAGGCCGTACTCAGCCCCAATCAGCATCTCAGTGGCCCCAAGCAACTAGCGCCCGAGAGGACAGGATACAAGGGTGGAGAAAAATATGGAAACACCAAAACCACAACGCATTACCACGTAATACTGTGTAGGAAAACCAATGGACTCAAAACAGCTTCCACTCGTCCCGGTATGGATAAATAGAGGTTCTGTACGGTTTGCAAAAGAATTTTCCACCATTTTCCTGCAAAATAGTGACAAGTTCCGGTAACGATGATAGAGGTGGATAGAGATCACGCACCCTTCTCTCCAAAGTAGGCCCCTAAAGGTCAGTAACATTGAGAACTGGTGTATGTGGTGGCCAGGGGAGATGTTATCCTCGTGCTCACAAAACTGTCCTTGTCGATGACAGCCTTGTAACAGGGGCTCTGCCATCCTGAAACACGGCACCATTGAGGACATCGTACAACGGGATGGAACTGGTCAGGCAAAATTGTCACATAATCCTTGGCAGTAATGGAACCTTGCAGAGTAGTCTTGGGGCCCATAGAATACCACGATATGACTGTCCAAATCGTTGCCGAACCCCCGCCACGTTACACCCTTGGGACGTAAACCCGGCCAGAAGTTGTAAACAGGGTCGAACAAGACTCATGCAACCAAATGACCCATTACTCCATAGCCTAGATTCCAACCATATGGCGTTCTTCCATTGCTCCATAGTCAAGATTTTGTGTGTCTCGCACCACGTTTTCCTGTTACGGACATTTTGCATTACAGATGCTTATGGACCTACGTTCGTGTTTTTTTGGTGCGACGTTGGTACTGTTGTGATTCTGTACTGAGTTTTACAGCTGTCATCCTCTTCATTTTTTGTCGTAGTCCTCTTCAATGATCGTCCATTACGATCACATAACACAGACTTTCGTCTGTATTCTGACTTACCGGATGGTGTTCTTCCACTTTCCCTGTATGTGTGATAAATTTCGATACAGTGCCTCTTGAAACACCAAACACTTCTGCTAACGTGGTTATAGGAGCACGCACCATAACCATATCAACAGTTCGCCCACGTTAGAACTTACTTAGCTCCGACATAATGCACTAATTGTGCCTGATTTTATTCTGAGAAGCTCAGTAATGTATGTAAATACTGAAAATGTAAATTAGATTCAGAAAGTACTTGAAGTGAAGTGAAGCGCAGCTGGACAGCAACAAACTCTTTAGCGCACAATCCCCGCAACGATAGTAGTTGTGAATCATTGAGTATGGACTCAAAAAAAAAAAAAAAAAAAAAAAGAGGACGGATAATCAGTACCTTGTGGAAAGAGTACGTATTGCTAGGCCGTCACTCAGAAAATATTGTTACATTTAACGAAATTTGATATTTTAGTGATAAAACCGAGTAAAGCATGTGTAAGAGTTGCCAAACATGCATGTATACAAATTTTCTGGAAGTGAAGAATAGGCCAAAGGAAAACTTGTAAGCGTACAAAGTTCACTAAAATACAGGAAAAGAAATGCATTCTCTATAGTTTTCATTCAATAAGTAACAACCTCTCATAATTATTTAATTACAGTAATTGGATTATGTTCTTGTACAATAGTATGGTGCTGAACTCCACTGACCAATTTTTATGTAGCAGGACGTGTAGTTTGAAGGACGTTTGTGTGCCAAGCAATCTCCTTGTCTCACGAAAAGCAGATTGCTGTTTGATCTTATTTACTTACAACAGTGGTACCTTAGGTATGAAAAGCTACGAAAGCTTTGGCTCAAAGCTAGCCGCAATACGGGCAAGTAACTAACAGTCGTTTTTTAAACCTTAAAGAAAAACAACTTCCTCCAAATTGTAATACGTCACCAACTGGTGCAGAAGCTGATCATTCAAGGAGGCAACAACCAAAACTCAGGTACCAGTTACGACTTAAAGTAAAAATCTCAATCAAAAAATCTGTCTCTCTCTCCAAACACTTATATAAATATTCATATTATTAACAGTCATTTTATAAGTGCCTCTTGAAACACCAAATACTTCTGCTAACGTGGTTATAGGAGCACGCACCATAAACAGCGTCAACAGTTTGCCCACGTTAGAACTTACTAAGCTCCGACATAATGCACTCAAGACTACAAAGAATACTGTCCTTACGACGACTGAAAATTGCAACGTATTGAGGTGGGGATGGCAGTTACCACTGAACAACCGGTTTTCTATTACGCCGCTTCTCTTCGTCTCCAGTTTAACCTAACTGAGAAAACTGCTCAGAATAACCAGTTTCTGAAATAGCCGATTGATTTCTTTTTCTCTTTTACTTCCAGTAATAAACATAGAATTCGAACAACAACTTAAAAATTCCAATGAAGGTGAAGGAGTAGAGAATATGGAGTGGAGGCTGCAGCAGAAATTTGTCTCATTGTCTCCAGCGAAGATTGTGAAGGTAAAGGAGACGGACGAAGCGACAGCAAGAGCGAAAGGTTGCAACCTGATGACTTCCCTGCATCGATAATTTATAATGGTCTCAGTTATTCATATTGAAGCAACAGAAAATTAAAGGTTCTGTTATATCCCAAGTTTATAGCACGTCAATAAAATTATAGGTGTATAATCCAAACTTACCTTCTCTTCCAAGGAACATTATGGGTACTTTCTCCTTGCTTGATGTCGCAACTTTCTTGTGTCTTCGGCCTTTTTAATCTTTTAAACCAGTGGAGCACTGTACCACATTGCTACCGCATTTCATTAAATATTTCCAAACTAAGCGTGGTGCCAATCTGTGGTACAACCAATGTCTGAGAACGACAACAAGAAGCTACCATATTGAGCAGGTGTAGGCAAGTCTTGTCTAACAGGCCATGCCACGTGGCAACATGTATAGTATTGTCTCTGCAATGCTGTGCCGAGTCTTATGTCGTGTGTTTGTTCGTACTTACGAACTGTAGGCGTTGTTGTACGCTGATCACTTTTCCCAAATTCTATAGTAATTCAGTATTGAAAAGCAATGGAAATATTACGCGCGAATTGTTTTGGCTTAACCATAAGCACCGGAACGAAGAGGAAGAACGCAAGAGAAGAGAAGGCGGTGAAAAGACGTCGGCCAGTGGTGCGCTGATTAAAACCGTGCCACAACAGGAGCGACATCTGCAACAAGTGAATATAGAGACGCTCCTGCCTGCCTCGGGCGTCCAGTAGTCGGACAGTATTCGCACAGGTGTAGACCGGCACTCGCAGAACAGTTATTAGTGACAACCATCCATTGCTTACTTAAACATTGCCCTTTTTTTTTTTTTTTTTGTCATCAGTCTGCTGACTGGTTTGATGCGGCCCGCCACGAATTCCTTTCCTGTGCTAACCTCTTCATCTCAGAGTAGCACTTGCAACCTACGCCCTCAATTATTTGCTTGACGTATTCCAATCTCTGTCTTCCTCTACAGTTTTTGCCCTCTACAGCTCCCTCTAGTACCATCGAAGTCATTCCCTCATGCCTTAGCAGATGTCCTATCATCCTGTCCCGTCTCCTTATCAGTGTTTTCCACATATTCCTTTCCTCTCCGATTCTGAGTAGAACCTCCTCATTCCTTACCTTATCAGTCCACCTAATTTTCAACATTCGTCTATAGCACCACATCTCAAATGCTTCGATTCTCTTCTGTTCCGGTTTTCCCACAGTCCATGTTTCACTGCCATACAATGCTGTACTCCAGACGTACATCATCAGAAATTTCTTCCTCAAATTAAGGCCGGTATTTGATATTAGTAGACTTCTCTTGGCCAGAAATGCCTTTTTTGCCATAGCGAGTCTGCTTTTGATGTCCTCCTTGCTCCGTCAGTCATTGGTTATTTTACTGCCTAGGTAGCAGAATTCCTTAACTTCATTGACTTCGTGACCATCAATCCTGATGTTAAGTTTCTTGCTGTTCTCATTTCTACTACTTCTCATTACGTTCGTCTTTCTCCGATTTACTCTCAAACCATACTGTGTACTCATTAGACTGTTCATTCCGTTCAGCAGATCATTTAATTCTTCTTCACTTTCACTCAGGATAGCAATGTCATCAGCGAATCGTATCATTGATATCCTTTCACCTTGTATTTTTATTCCACTCCTGAACCTTTCTTTTATTTCCATCATTGCTTCCTCGATGTACAGATTGATGAGTAGGGGCGAAAGGCTACAGCCTTGTCTTAAACCCTTCTTAATACGAGCACTTCGTTCTTGATCGTCCACTGTTATTATTCCCTCTTGGTTGTTGTACATATTGTATATGACCCGTCTCTCCCTATAGCTTAACCCTACTTTTTTCAGAATCTCGAACAGCTTGCACCATTTCGTATTGTCGAACGCTTTTTCCAGATCGACAAATCCTATGAAAGTGTCTTGATTTTTCTTTAGCCTTGCTTCCATTATTAGCCGTAACGTCAGAATTGCCTCACTCGTCCCTTTACTTTTTCTAAAGCCAAACTGATCGTCACCTAGCGCATTCTCAATTATCTTTTCCATTCTTCTGTATATTATTCTTGTAAGCAATTTCGATGCATGAGCTGTTAAGCTGATTGTGCGATAATTATCGCACTTGTCAGCTCATTCGTTGATTATTCAATCTTTTTCTCATGGTAACCTCCCCCTTGGCAGTCCCCTCCCGGAGATCCGAATGGGGGACTATTCCGGAATCTTTTTCCAATGGAGAGATCATCATGACACTTCTTCAATTACAGGCCAGATGTCCTGTGGATACACGTTACGTGTCTTTAATGCAGTGATTATCATTGCCTTCTGCATCCTCATGACGTTGATCATTGCTGATTCTTCCACCTTTAGGGGCAATTTCCCACCCCTAGGACAAGAGAGTTGCCTGAACCTCTATCCGCTCCTCCGCCCTCTTTGACAAGGCCGTTGGCAGAATGAGGCTGACTTCTTATGCCGGAAGTCTTCGGCCGCCAATGCTGATTATTTGTCAAAATTTAGGCAGTGGATAGCGCCATTTTTGCATGCATGGTATACTTCAGCTACGGCGGCACGCCAGCAATTTTCAAACATAGTCGTTTCGGAAATGCCTCTAATACTGTAATGTGAATAGGAAGAAGTCGTGTTTAACGTTCAAAAGATATTTGTGCTCGGCTATAGGCAGCCGATATGAATATCTCCGAAGAGAGTGGCAAATACTTTGGTGTACCAGGCAGTGACACAGAGTCCCAAGCGTAGGCTAGGCAGGCAGTCGAGTCAATATTGATTGGTAAGGGGTACTGGCTCAAGGAAATCTGTGAGGGCAGCTCCTGATTCGTGCCCGACCATCTCTGTCGGTGGAGCACGTGGCTGGGAAAGTTAAAGACCCGTGTTCGAGTCCCCCGGCACATAGTTTTAATTTGTCACGAAGTTTGAAATCAGTGCACACTCCCCCGGGAATAAAAATTCTTGCTGAGAACGCATGTCTGCACGACACATCCAGGACACTACACAGCTCATCCTGCTGTTGTTCCTCCAACATCAGGGCGTTGTGTTTTTCCAACAGGAAAGCACCACCACTCACAGTTCTCGGATCTGCTAACATTCTCTCCAGGCCAGAATGATCATCCGACCTATCATATGATAAACGTCTGTAGCGAATGACGGATTACTTATCAGGTTCTGCAAGGCAATGCGAACCAGTGTTGCTTGGTCACGAAACGAGTCAATGCACAGTTTACAGAACATTGATTAGATGGTCCAAATGGCTCTAAGCACTGTGCGACTTAACATCTGAGGTCATCAGTCCCCTAGGACTTAGAACTACTTAAACCTAACTAACCTAAGGACATCACACACATCCTACCTACGACCGTAGCGGTCGCGCGCATTGATTAGATATTTTGGTGCTAATAAAAATTTTTGGAGAATACACGAATAAATAACGCATTAACGAGAAAATTTCTCAACTATTGCGAGAACTTTCTAGAATATGAATACATTCAGTTGTTACCATTGTTTTCCTTTGTTCCGCTGGTAGGTTATTAAAATAGAACATCTGAGTAACGCATATCTTTCTGTACAAATACAAATGCATATAATTTTTCCGTTTTTCTTTCACTGAGCCTACGGTGCAGTTTCTTCTGAGTTAATATTGCCAGCATCAATCCCATGGTGGTATACACAGGGTGTTGGTGGGGGGATACATACAGTTATTGCAATCATTGGTACCTTAACATGTACCCACTTCAGTTTTTTTTCTCTCTGCATTTAAAGGGATTCCCGCAAATAAACACCATAATTTACTATGTAATGTCTTCTGTAACGTGGGAAGTGGGCAATGAAGTAGACTCCGCCTGTCAATACAGACCATCCATTTTGCAACCATGTGTCCCCACTTCAGTACCTAAACTGTTATCCAGGAGTAAAAATAATCGTAATGGCTTGTTTATCCAAGGCATGCTCTGAGGTACTAACCAACCTGAAAAGATATTACTCGTAATAACTGTAAATATTAGTCTGCGAACGAAGTAAATACTGATGTAATATTGTTCGGTACGCTGTCAGTCATCAATAGAAATATCTGCGCCCATACCCTTAGTGTCCTGTTTGTACCGGAATGGTGAGAATTTAGACACCTGTGTCATCTGCAAGGAGACAATTTTTGACTCATCAGTGATGTTTTGCAGCAGATCGTTGTTCCATATATCAAGGAAAAACAGTGAACCCAGAGCACACTATCGTTTGCCCCAATTCACATGACCCCGCACTCAGATTCAAACCTCTATCCTTTTGTTGGCACTGGAGGACAACCTTCTGTCCCTACTTTCCACACCTGTGTTCAGCTTGTTCCCTAAGCTCATAATGGCCCAACCTATGCAGAAGTAGTTCACGGTCTGCTTAATCAAGTACTTTTGTTAAATCAAAGGAAATATTCTCTGTCCTGGCCTCACTCTATGGTTTAGTCCTGCTGGTCCCTCGCACGCAGAACAATAAATTCCCTGAAGCCTAACTGAGAATCTGACTGTGCTGAGATGTGCCGCTGCTCTCCAGTACATAAGGAAAACGACATTAAGGACGATAGGTGGAACCGGCAGAAAACACATGTCCCAAAATTATGTCCCACACATCCCTGACGGTATGTACGCACTATTACAGCACTGAAGGGCATTTTCAAGGGCTACACAATATACAGGGTGTACATAAGGTACGGTCCGCGAACACTTTCAATTATTTATTGCACAAGAACTAAACACTGTACAAATCTCATACATATTGCATTTTGAAGAGAAAATCTGAAAGTTTTTTTTTTTTTTTTTTTTTTTTTTTTTTTTTTTTTTTTTTTTACATACATTCGATATGTGAACCAGGAGTGCCTGGCAGACGTTAATACGGCAATCGAATTCTTGCCATATCCGTCCCAGCATGGCATCGTCAGCTGTGGCAGTCGCTTCCCGTATTCTCTCCTGGAACTCTGCTACATCACGTGGTAGAGGCGGTATATAGAACAGATCTTTAATGTCCCCACAGAAAAAGTCACAAGGAGTGACATCTGGTGATCGGGGAGGCTATTTCTTGAAACAGCTTTCCTCTTCTGTAGAACGGCCGATCCATCGATAAGGCAGCTCCGTTCAGGTACCCACGAACTTCACGATGAATATGGGGTGGAGTCCCATTCTGCTGAAAGATGAACGGAGAGTCCGACTGCCTTTGAAGCATCAGCCATTGCTGCAACATGTCCAAGTAGGAATATCCAGTGACAGTACTCTCGGCGAAGAAGAATGGCCTGTACAGTTTTCGACGTGACAGGGCACAAAAAACATTTTCCTTTGGGGAATCACGCTCAAATTCAATGTATTCGTTTGGATGCTTCCTTGTTGGTGGCTTCTTACCGTACTTGGTTCTAACCATCAGTTGAACAGCTGTAGCACACTTGTTTTTGTCGAACAACACACAGGAAGCTCGCTCCGCACCTGAACTCACCATGTTTGCGACTAGCGCTGACCATTGGCAAATTACAAAACTACGCTGTGGCGGTATACATGAAAAAAAACCTTCAGGGTTTCTCTTCAAAGTGACGTATGTATAATATCTGTACAATGTTTGGTTCTTGTGCAATAAATAATTGAAAGAGTTCCCGCGCTTTATGTACACCTGGCACTATTGTTATGAGATACATTTGTCCTTGACGGTACAACTTGTATAACATGCGAATAAAATTTCATTTATGTAATACCACTGCTTAATGATATGCCTTCTTTTTACTTTTCGTCTGGTATCTCTGCGCCAGGACGATTCATCAAGGATCTTTGATTTGAAATATACCTGGTTGGTAACGCAAATTGGCCATGCCATCGTGTGCCATCATTTATTAGAGGACACTAAAACAAAATTGTCACTGATTCATAACTTGTGTTTTGACCGTTTCAGTGATTTGTGCTAGAAAAATGATAGAAAATAAAAATTTGAAAGGTGCAAGTAGTACTCACACACTGAGGGCTCCGTACAAACTTACTTACGTATACAGACAGCTTATCCAGTGAGGGAATATTAACGAGTTTTGTCCGTTGTCGACATTGATAGTGGCCGTATATCGATTTCAGAGATTCCAAGACCCTAGAGAATGTTTTAATTTCTAGTTTGAAATCGGGTAACAAATGAGAAAGTTTTTTTTGGTGTGAAATAATTACAAATTAAGAATTTCGGATTTTTCCCTTTACTTGTACTATGAAGCCAGCGGCCTTGTCGCAGCGGTAACACCGGTTCCCGTCAGTTCACCGAAGTTAAGCGCTGTCAGCCTGGGCTGGCACTTGGATGGGTGACCATCCGGTCTGTCGAGCACTGTTGACACACGTGGGGCACTCAGCCCTTGTGAGGCAAACTGAGGTGCTACTTGATTGCGAAGTAGCAGCTCCGCTCTCGTAAACTGACATGCGGCCGGGAGAGCGGTGTGCTGGCCACATGCCCCTCCATACCCACATCCAGTGACACCTGTGCGTGAGGATGAAACGGCGGCCGGTCGGTTACGTTGAGCCTTCCAGGGCCTCTTCGGATGGAGTTTATTTTAGTTTGTACCTTGCTTGTTGACAAATTTCATGGTTCTAGGTCAATGGAAAGCACCCCATAGGTTTTGATGAGTGAGTTTTCGAATATCAACATATGTGACATAAAAGGCCTTATCTTTTGATTGAATTGACTTAGAAGCTTAAAATTTCTTCATTGCCAAGGAACCATCGACTTTATTATGTGACATAAATTTTAATTGATATGCTAAACTGTCCCAGTGAAAGATTGGCTTAATAGACGGACGGACCAACAGACAGACGGATAAAAAAAATGGCAAAAACAATATTTTTCATGTTATATAATTACAACTTAACATTTCGGAAATTTTTATGTACTTGTACTGTGAAACCTTGCTTCTTGTCAAATTTCATCATTCTAGGTCAACAGGAAGCATCCTATACGTTTTGACGAGTGTCTGAGTGTCAAAATATGTGACGTAAACGGACCGTGTCTTTTGACTGACTCGACTTTGGAGATTAAAAGTATTGCTCTGCCAAGGGGCCTTAGACCTTAATATGTGACATAAATTTGCGCTTGATACATCTACTCATTCCTAAGAAGAACGGTTCTTAACAGTCGGACAGACAGACAGACAGCAGATAAACGGACAACGAAGCCATCCTAAAAGGCTTCCGTTTTTACAGACAGAGTCACAGAACCCTTAAAACACGACATTAGATGGTCTTCATGACGACCCTTATCTGTCGATAATAACAGATATTAGTTCAACTAATTCGAATGCGATCGGAAATCCGTTTTTGATTAACATCAACTAGAACGATGAATAGATGTGGTTACCGAAATGACAGAAAACCACGAAGTGATCCTCCTGATCATCGCAGGAATGTGCGAAAAGCATGCGACGCCATAAATACGTTGTCATGAACCTAAACTAATATTTTACTGATAATTTGGTGATGGAAAAAATTGTCGGCCAGATGGACGCTACGATAACTGGCGGTGCACAGTAAGCAGGTACAGCTTTCAAATGTGGAGCTGCGTTTACAAAATTGGCTCTGAGCACTATCGGACTTAACATCTGAGGTCATCAGTCCCCTAGACTTAGAACTACTCAAACCTAACTAACCTAAGGACATCACACACATCCATGCCCGAGGCAGGATTCGAACCTACGACCGTAGCAGCAGCGCGATTCCGGACTGAAGCGCCTAGAACCGCTCGGTCACAGCGGCCGGCCTGCGTTTACAGTAAGTCAAGCGAGATCCGAAGGTGGTATACGTTGATCTGTCACCGTCTACGATACCTGGATTCGTGATTCAGTGAATGTGCTTCAGAGAAGGCCAGTGACTATGCTACAGTAAGGTACTGCACCACTTCATGAAAATTGTGATAGAAGAAGAAGGAATTTGTGTTTCGTAACGTCCGCGTATTTAAACGAAAGCCATAATAGCCTTAATTCACAGAGTTCCAGCCCTAAAGTTACGTTCGCACGGGACTTGGATTGTAAATCGTGCCACGCTTTCGTAATCACTTCCGTGCGTTTATTGGTGTAACCGACCACATCAATCGTGAAACTTTGGTTGTTCACGCGGAGTAGAACTACGAGTAAGAGGAGTGACTCAGTTAATAACCGAATTCCGACAATGAACGAGCCCTCTTAAAGGGCGTCCCAGGACGAATGATCAATATTTAAGGATATGAGAGGAACGATCATTCGAGGCAAAAAGCCTACAGTAAACATGAGCTCTAAAATGCATATCTTCTCTGAGCACTTCTTCGTCTTCAATACTGTGGAACAAGACTCTTCGACAGCGACCTCTGTGCTTTCCATATTGTGAGAAGTGGTACTACGGACGAAAAGAAAAAAACCTCCAGTAAATATGTATTTTACGTGCATACAATAGCTATAGGCACTTGTTCAATTTCACTCCCGTGAAACACAACTCTTCTACTGAACAAGTGCTCACAGTTTTTAAGGTATGCATTTTTAACCAGTGTTTACTAATTTCTTTTCCTTAGAATGATCATTCCTGTCATATACCTGAATACTGAATTCCTCCTGGGGAAAAAAGTAATGATGTAGGGAGTTCAGTGTTTGCTGCAGTTTTAGCACAGATGATGAAACAGGTCACGGAACAAAATGAGTAACAGAAAAAAAAGTGTGTCTTATCAGAAAAGTAGATCCTAAATGGTATACCAAGGTCTTGTCATTTTAATGACATGGAGCACAGTAACAGGAGACCAGATTATTTCTAGGAATTACTACTGGTGTCGGAAGGGCATTTGGATTACCTGCTGCAACGCTTTCGTTTCTCAATTTTCCAAATCATTTGTGCAAAATCGGCAGCAAGTGGGAAATCCGAAACTTCAAGTGAGTGAACACTCCTTTATTTAGCCTCATGAGACTCTTTTCACTTGATAAATTCGAGTGTGTGGGTCATTACTGGCGGATGAAATGATTCATTAGTAGACAAGAAGGCTTTCGGTGCGTATAGTCTGTTACGTAAGATCGTGGCTTTGTTAATCAGTAGAAAAATTTATTTGCCAACAAAATAAACACATACATACATTATACATGAATGAAAGAAAAATGCACTTACAGTTAATAATACATCCAGTCACCCGCTGCTCGATAATTGCTTGGCCCTAGGCATGGTAAGTGTGGTAGCGTTACGGAGATGTTTAGCAAACTCAAGTGGCAGACTCTGCAAGAGAGGCGCTCTGCATCGCGGTGTAGCTTGCTGTCCAGGTTTCGAGAGGGTGCGTTTCTGGATGAGGTATCGAATATATTGCTTCACCCTACTTACACCACCCGAGGAGATCACGAATGTAAAATTAGAGAGATTCGAGCGCGCATGGAGGCTTTCCGGCAGTCGTTCTTCCGCGAACCATACGCGACTGGAACAGGAAAGGGAGGTAGTGACAGTGGCACGTAAAGTGCCCTCCGCCACATACCGTTGGGTGGCTTGCGGAGTATAAATGTAGATGTAGATGCTGGAAACTAAGTGTTTTGGCATATTCACGTGGAAAATACCGCTAAATACGTCGAATTGGCGTTGATGACTGTTTCAAAGTGAAAATCTTATTTTCTTCTGTATTTAAATGCAGCATCAGGACTCATTTTCGGACCTTGGAGGTTGCTACGGAGAAACACAGCCTCAAAACATGGCGCGTAAGCTGTACTTATGTCCCTTCTTGTGTATCTCAGTCAAGAACTCAAAGTAAATCTGATCATTTATGGACACTGCATGAAGAACAAAGGTCCCATTCGTGGGCTGTGAAAGAAATAAGGCGATATCTTTCACCATCTGTGTATAATACCGACCACGCTCTTACTTAACAGACTGTAAATGTCACTGAAGCATTCTGTCAGCTGGCTGTCACATACTTTCAATTACTGAGGATAATTACTATTCATATTTTTAAATTCTGAAATCAACTCTGCAAATTCTCTTTGTCGCTGCAGATTTTACGTTTCTGTCTCTGTAATATTCCATGTTTGCTTTATACAATACTGGTTCACGTGCTTACAATTCCAGAAACCGCAGATTTTCATTGTCTTACAATTTTATCATGTTGCGCATGGTTGACTGCTGGAGGAAACGCGCAGCCGAAATAAAATACGTTTGATGTGACGCTTAGGGGCTCACGCAGACCTGTGGTGTCATAGGATTTGTCACAACGCTTCGTTCACATGCTTCGTATTCCACGGAAACGTCACATCCTGAGGGAATGCAGTTTCAACGAAAGCTGACAGAAACGAAACTGCATTTCAGAATTTAGTCATGCGGAATACTTTCCGCCTAGAAACGCGTAATTTGGTGACGTATCAAGCGACAGAGCATATTAAACAAGACGAATGCAACCGTAAGGTAGTAGCTTTGTGGGGAGCTAATACCGCGACCTTTAACATTTTGAACGGACGCAGATCTACCAGATATATGAACTGGGAGATAAAATTTAATATAGCGTGCAAGAGCGCTTTGTTTATACGACCGTAAAATCCGAATGAAACTCAAATATTACTACGCTTTTACCGAGAGCAAGAGCGCAATGCGTGAATAGGGGCCGCTGACTGTCCCCGTAGGATATTGCGCCTTTACACATGGACAGTAGCCGCAACCACTAGACGCATCCACAACATATTTTGCTGTGCTCTCGAAGATGTGACATCTAATTCGTTCAACAAAAATTATTTTTATTTCAATAAAACAGTTTTGATCGCATGAAGCTTTATGTATTTCGTTTGGTCACCAGTTTCCGTCTTTTAAGAGGACCACAACCTGCCTATCTAACCCATGTTAATTAAGGCAAATATTTGACCCATTTCTGAAAAAAATATTTAATGCAGGACAATATTGTTACTGTATGTTACATGATGCTAATAGAGTCAACTGTACTAAAATCTACTTTATCCATTTGACAGTTTTTAGGAAATACTTTTTTAAATTTATTAACAAAAAATATTAATTTTTTTCTGCAGAAAATATTTTTTGTGAACTTCCTAATGGGGGAATATCAATTAATGTAGTACCAGAGATGGCGTTTTATGTTATGCAGAGTCTCTGAAAATTTCATTCATTTATCTATGGTAGTTTCTGATATAATGGGGCATATGTACTGAAAATTTTGGTTTGTCGGAAATTGACTTGAAAGAAAAAACTTTAGAAATTTGGTACTTACAGTTAATTAAAACTGTCCTGCTGTATATGATAGCCCTTCTTTGGCCTCTAGCAGGTCTTCCAGCCTCTTTTTCACCTTCCTGGATGTTTGTCTTGCTTTCTTGGCCATATTAGATGCAGGCCTGTCTGCATCGGCTATCCTCATTTTATAGCAATGTTGCAGTCCAGTGATCATATTTTCACCAGGACTAGTTCCCAGCTTTTACAGTACCCAACACTTTCCAATATTGCCACAGTTGAATGTAATAACAGCATCATGAACTCTTAGTTTTATTGTATGCATGCCTACAAATACAGTTTTAGGAAGGCGGTTCCAAATTATGTTGTTGAAACATTTATTTGGGTTCTGTGTCTGCCCATGCAAACTTTTCCCTAGAAGGTCAGAAATAGGTTTAATTGGTGTAATGGCAGCCGCAGGAAGAGAATGCTGATGAGAATAAGATTCTCCAGTTGCCTGAGCCCTATTGTATTTGCACCACGAATTTTCTCCTGATGGACACAATCCATGACATGGCTTATCATCAGTAGAGAACTTGTGGAAGAACATGGCACATCCATCTCTCTTCATTTTTCCAGATATTCTTTATTTCTCCTAATTGTCTGCCCATAGTATAACCTGAAGTTTTCTATTTCAGTTTAAGTTAACCGACCCTGTCCAGTCAACATTTTTCCATCTTCTAATTTTTTTCCTTTCATATCAACAGTTAGTTTTCTCAGCCTTGTTCCCAAACGTTTTTGAATATGGCCTACAAATTCTATTTAGCTAATAATGGCATCTCCATGTGGCTTACAGATCACCACATTGTTGTATGCCTTACTGTCACCACCGCCCAAATATTTGGTGTACCGTACGCCTCTTGTTTCTATGGAGCGATGAAAGATTTCTTGTACTCCATGAACTTCCATACCACTATTTGTTCCTCTAAAATTAGCCACACAGTTGTGTTCTTTATGTTCATTGACTTTACAGCATTTGCAATATTTAGACATTATCTCCACATCTAGAACTTTACCGGTGTCTACACTCGTGGCAGTCACTACTCCATTCAGAGAAGTATGTCCTCTTTTCTGCCAACTTCCATCAAATGCAACTACAATATCCGAACATCCATCATTTTCTTCCACTGCTTCCCTAGCAACCAGTTTCATGCTTTCCTCACTTACCTCACATACAGCTTTTTCTAATATTGAAGTCAGTTTTTCAAATTTATTTAGTGGTTGATGTAAATTATCACTGAACAAGATGTTCTGCCTGCAGCCATGCCCTTGCCAATGGATCGTAAGGTATAAACTAATCAAGTATTGATTTTATAAGGGCCACATGCATCTGGTTTTGAAGAACTTATAAATGAAATCACAACTGAGCATTTAGTGCAAATTAAATCCAAAGAAATTGCTAGGTCTTTTCTCCCACTGGCACTCTCACAAATTTTCACACTCTGTGACTCACCACACAGATTTAGAAATTACATGTGATAATATTCTCAAATTTATAATAATGTTACTGCACCCCTTGTCACTTACAATAAATTCGTTGTAACTGTCTTAGAATGGTGAGAGCTTCTTTGATGATGCACTAGTTGAAGAATTACAATTAGAAACATCGTTGCCAGGAGACAGAACTTCTTGTACAGAATGCTTTCTAGACTTGTTTCCTCTAAATTGTCGTTTCTTAAGACGCCTTTACGTTTCGTCATCGTCAATAAACACAACAAAGCACACGTAAACAAGCACTGCAAACTTAAGTATAACATCTACTCGCAATCACACTTGAACAAAACTAACCGCGTGTTTGAAAGCGTCTTGTTTACAACCAGCAGAAACAAAAGAATACCGACCGTTGCATTCCAAGGATAGCCAACACACTCGGGAGTAAAAACGAAATCCCTAACGTGCAACGCAGGGGATCTAAAGATCTAAAATATATGCAGAAAAGTGGGTGACAGAAAAGTGGGTGACAGAAAAGTGGGCTAGCACATAAACACACTTGGTAGGAAAATGCTCTTTAAATGCTCGAAAAAAATTTTCCAGCAAAATCCTCTTCAGAAAACTTACTAAACCTTAATCTCTCGAAATATGATCAAAACCGGAAATCGATTTTTTTCGACCTGAACCATGGTGTGGTCCCCTTAAAAGACCATCACCAGACCACTTTTTACTCCTTTCACCAAAGAGTAAAATATGGTCTGCTGACGGTTTTGTAAATCACGGTAACCCATCACCAAACGAACTATATACTACTGACAAGCGATCTAGACAGCTTTATTGAAATAAAAATAATTTTAACGTAATTTTACCGATTGCTGCTTTCTTAAGGACAACGTTCCAAACATTATTAATACATTTTAGACTGTTACGAATATTTTTCTCTGTATAGGTGAGGGCTGACGGAAATCTGTGTTTATCAGTATTTGCCTAACGTATCAGAGCGGAATAAAAGAAGTAATTACGATAATCTCCATAAAAATTGTAACAAATTTTTCGTTCTTATCTAAGTTCGAAAATTATTGACGTGTTGCCATATTTCCTCAATAAGAGAAGTTCTAAACGATTTTCCACAGCTCGTGGTCGTGCGGTAGCTTTCTCGCTTCCCATGCCCGGGTTCCCGGGTTCGGTTCCCAGCGGGGTCAGGGATTTTCTCTGCCTCGTGATGACTGGGTGTTGTGTGCTGTCCTTAGGTTAGTTAGGTTTAAGTAGTTCTAAGTTCTAGGGGACTGATGACCATAGCTGTTAAGTCCCATAGTGCTCAGAACCATTTGAACTATCTAAACGATTGTTATTTTTATTTATTGATACACATTGCGCAACGAAATTAAAGCATCACTTTTTTAAACCCCGTAATTGTCTCACATTCCGAAGCATAAATTTGAAATTTGGCTCAAAGATGTCTATTACTTTATTCTGTAACGATGCAAAAACGTAGCCCCCTCTGATGTCGGCCTGAGGTTCGTCGACGCGTCAAACGCCATGGTGTGGACACTTGCGAAAAGAAGACCACATCTCAGATATCCATGTGAGCTTTAAGGTCGGTTAATGACGTCACATTGGCATCAAATTTCACCAAAATTCTGCCGAACGCCACCGTGGGCGTGTCACATAATGCGAAGATCGCCACATCCCCTCTTACCTACATTTCATCCCTCATATTGCAACCATTGCGATGGAGGTCAGAACCCAAAACCCAACGTGGAAATCACGCGGTTTTCTTATGAGAGGCCGAAGGAAACATTTCAACTCGCGGCGTTCAGAAACCACCCGAAAACGCCTCAGAGGAGGGCATTAAGGCCGTCAATAAAATCACTCCTTCCCTTCGGACGTTGATTCCCACACACTTCGCTTTCGAAAATGACAGTTTCCATACCTGTGAGATGCAGGAAGTCGTTCCTGAGAACGTTCGACTTTGCTGCCACCCCCTAGACGTTTCAATCAGGCTATAACGACATACACAATGTGATCAAAAGTATTCGACCACCTGGTTGTAAATGACTTACAAGCTTGTGGCGCCGTCCATCCGTAATGCCGGAATTCAATATGGTGTTGGCCCATCCTTAGCCTTGATGACAGCTTCCACTCTCGCAGACATACGTTCAATCAGGAGCTTGAAGGTTTCTTGGGGAATAGCAGCCCATTCTTCACGGAGTGCTGCACTGAGGAGAGGTATCTATGTCAGTCGGTGAGGCCTGGCACGATGTCGGCGTTCCAAAACATCACAGAGGTGCTCTATAGGAAGTCAGGTCAGGACTCTTAGCCACAAACAATCCAGAGCTAATAGAGAGCATCATGACTGATACAGGGTTTAGTGATCACAAGGTCATTGTAGCTAGGCTCAATACCGTTTCTTCCAAATCCACCAGAAACAAACGCAAAATAATTTTATTTAAAAAAGCGGATAAAGTGTCAGTAGAAGCTTTCCTAAGAGAGAATCTCCATTCCTTCCAAACTGACTATGCAAATGTAGACGAGATGTGGCTCAAATTCAAAGATGTAGTAGCAACAGCAATTGAGAGATTTATACCTCATAAATTGGTAAGAGATGGAACTAATTCCCCGTGGTACACGAAACAGGTCCGAACACTGTTGCAGAGGCAACGGAAAAAGCATGCGAAGTTCAGAAGAACGCGAAATCCCGAAGATTGGCTAAAATTTACAGACGCGTGAAATATGGCACGGACTTCAATGCGAGATACCTTTAATAGGTTCCACAACGAAACATTGTCTCGAAATTTGGTAGAAAATCCAAAGAAATTCTGGTCGTATGTAAAGTACACAAGCAGCAAGACGCAGTCAATACCTTCGCTGCGCAGTGCCGATGGTACTGTTACCGATGATTGTGGCGCTAAAGCGGAGTTATTGAACGCAGTTTTCCGAAATTCCTTCACCAGGGAAGACGAATGGAATATTCCAGAATTTGAAACACGAACTGCTGCTAGCATGAGTTTCTTAGAAGTAGATACCTTAGGGGTTGCGAAGCAACTCAAATCGCTTGATACGGGCAAGTCTTCAGGTCCAGATTGTATACCGATTAGGTTCCTTTCAGATTACGCTGATACAATAGCTCCCTACTTAGCAATCATATACAACCGCTCGCTCACCGATAGATCTGTACCTACAGATCGGAAAATTGCGCAGGTCGCATCAGTGTTTAAGAAGGGTAGTAGGAGTAATCCATCGAACTACAGACCTATATCATTGACGTCGGTTTGCAGTAGGGTTTTGGAGCATATACTGTATTCAAACATAATGAATCACCTCGAGGGGAACGATCTATTGATACGTAATCAGCATGGGTTCAGGAAACATCGTTCTTGTGCAACGCAGCTAGCTCTTTATTCGCACGAAGTAATGGCCGCCATCGACAGGGGATCTCAAGTTGATTCCGTATTTCTAGATTTCCGGAAAGGTTTTGACACCGTTCCTCACAAGCGACTTCTAATCAAGCTGCGGGTCTATGGGGTATCGTCTCAGTTGTGCGACTGGATTCGTGATTTCCTGTCAGGAAGGTCGCAGTTCGTAGTAATAGACGGCAAATCATCGAGTAAAACTGAAGTGATATCAGGTGTTCCCCAGGGAAGCGTCCTGGGACCTCTGCTGTTCCTGATCTATATAAATGACCTGGGTGACAATCTGAGCGGTTCTCTTAGGTTGTCCGCAGATGATGCTGTAATTTACCGTCTAGTAAGGTCATCCGAAGACCAGTTACAAAGCGATTTAGAAAAGATTGCTGTATGGTGTGGCAGGTGGCAGTTGACGCTAAATAACGAAAAGTGTGAGGTGATCCATATGAGTTCCAAAAGAAATCCGTTGGAATTCGATTACTCGATAAATAGTACAATTCTCAAGGCTGTCAATTCAACTAAGTACCTGGGTGTAAAAATAACGAACAACTTCAGTTGGAAAGACCACAAAGATAGTATTGTGGGGAAGGCGAGCCAAAGGTTGCGTTTCATTTGCAGGACACTTAGAAGATGCAACAAGTCCACTAAAGAGACGGCTTACACTACACTCGTTCGTCCTCTGTTAGAGTATTGCTGCGCGGTGTGGGATCCTTACCAGGTGGGATTGACCGAGGACATCGAAAGGGTGCAAAAAAGGGCAGCTCGTTTTGTATTATCGCGTAATAGGGAAGAGAGTGTGGCAGATATGATACGCGAGTTGGGATGGAAGTCATTAAAGCAAAGACGTTTTTCGTCGCGGCGAGATTTATTTACGAAATTTCAGTCACCAACTTTCTCTTCCTAATGCGAAAATATTTTGTTGAGCCCAACCTACATAGGTAGGAATGATCATCAAAATAAAATAAGAGAAATCAGAGCTCGAACAGAAAGGTTTAGGTGTTCGTTTTTCCCACGCGCTGTTCGGGAGTGGAATGGTAGGGAGATAGTATGATTGTTGTTCGATGAACCCTCTGCCAAGCACTTAAATGTGAATTGCAGAGTAATCGTGTAGATGTAGATGTAGACTCTGTCCAGGGCAGTCCATTGCATGTTACTGTCGTGTAACCACTCCGCCACAGACCGTACATTATGAATAGGTGCTCGACCGTGCTAAAAGATGCAATCGCCATCTCCGAATTGCTCTTCAACAGTGAGAAGCAAGAAGATGCTTAAAACATCAATGTAGGCCGGTGCTGTAATCGTGCCACTCAAAACAACAACGGGTGCAAGCCCCCTCCATGCAAAACACAACCACACCATAATACCACCGCCTCCGAATTTTACTGTTGGCACTACACTCGCTGGCAGATAAAGTTCACTGGGCATTAGCCATACCCACACCCCGCCATCGGGTCGGCACATTGTGTACCGTAATTCGTCACTCCACACAACGTTTTTCCACTATTCAATCGTCCAATGTTTACACTCCTTACACCAAGCGAGGCGTCGTTTGGCATTTACCGCCGTGATGTGTGGCTTATGAGTAGCCGCTCGACCATGAAATCCAAGTTTTCTCACCTCCCGCCTAAATGTCATAGTACTTTAAATGGATGCTGATGCAGTTTGAAATTCCTGTGTGATGGTCTGGATAGATGTCTGCCTATTACGCGTTAGAATCCTCTTCAACTGTTGGCGGTCTCTGTCAGTCAACAGACGAGGTTGGCCCTTTGTGGTGTACGTGTCCCTTCACGTTTCCACTTCACTATCACATCAGAAACAGTGGACCTAGAGATGTTTAGGAGTGTGGAAATCTCGCGTACAGACGTATGACACAAGTGACAAGCAATCACCTGACCACGTTTGCAATCCGTCAGTTCTCACTGTGACTAATGACTACAGAGGTCGCTGATATGGGGTACCTGGCAGTAGGTGACAGCACTATGCACCTAATATGAAAAACGTATGTTTTTGGGGTGGACGGATACTTTTGATCACATAGTGTACTGTGGCTGCAACCCCACTGATTGTGACCTGACACCTTTGGACTGTAGTGTGACCGCAATTTTGTTCTGGTATACAGGGCGTGATGTCGAGGGGTCATTCAAAACCGTTAAGCGACATCTGAACATCAGCCGAAGCAGCAAAGGGGGTTTATGCTTTTCCAGCAGTCCTGTTTCGCACGCTCGTGTGGTGTTATCACGTGTACGTGCTACATTAACATGTGTGCCAAAAAATGGCAAATGATCCCTCTATGATCCCTGTGTTCGACAACATCCTCAGTACCACCCACACACCTCTCTTGAGCACATTAAAAATGTGCCTGTCAAAAACATCGACACCGGTTCAGTCTCGTGGCTGCCCTAGTGACTGAGGGTTAGGTAGCCCCTTAGACGACACTTAAGTGAGGTTTGCCTATGTTCAGGCAACCATGAGACTGACTGTTGTCGATGTTTCTGACAGGCACAATTTAAAGTGCTCAATATAGGTTTGCGGCCGGCACCGAATATGTTGCTAAATAGGGTGTTTTAGAGGGACCCTTTGTCATTTTATTGACGTACATGTTAATGTAGCGCACAATCGTGATCACGCCACAGGAGGGGGCGAAAGAGGAGCGCTGCAAAAAAAAAAAAAAAATAAATAAATAAAAATAAAAAGACTTTACTAATTCGTATGTAAATAAGTTATACACAACTGCAACCAGTCACTTTTTTCCAATAATAATGCTTTATTACATGAACCGGTTTTCGAACCCTTTCAGGTTCATCTTCAGATGATTTCGGGAGGATCTGGGAAGTTACATCATTATTGGTAGTAGCGTAATACTGGGTGCTGGTTCTATGGCAGAAAGATGGGTCACACTTTCATGTATCGCCATGACTATAGCTTATCTGTCGATATGGATGTAAATTTAGTTTTTACTTACTGCGACAGATAACATCCATATCGACAGATAAGCTATAGTCATGGCGACACATTAAAGTGTGACCCATCTTTCTGCCATAGAACCAGCACCCAGCATTATGCTACTACTAGTAATGATGTAACTTCCCGCATCCTCCCGAAATCATCTAAAGATGAATCTGAAAGGGTTCGAAAACCGGTTTATGGAATAAAGCATTATTATTGGAAAAAAAGTGACTGGTTGCAGTTGTGTATAACTTATTTACATTCAATACACAGTCACGGTTCTAAAATATCCGTAATGGATAAGCATAATTTACTAATTCGGATCACGTCAAATGTCGTCGATTGGTTTTGAAAGACCCTTAGTGGTCTCATCCTGAACATGAGAGCAAAAATTGCGGACGCACTATATTCCAAATGTGTCAGATCGTTCCTTGTGTTGCAGTCCCACGATGTCCATAGCGCAGGACTGAAACGCCCGGGGTTTGGCAACAGCGGTGAAAGCTCTCAAGAACGTCATGCAGTTGCCCATAGCACTTCAAAATGTCGTTTTCGACTACGAAATGTGTGGGAATTAACGTCTCATGGGAAGGGGTTTTTCCATTTACGACCTTTATGCACCGCCTGAGGCCTTCTCGTATGGATTCTGCGCGGCGGTAGGTGTGAAAAATTTCTTTCAGAGACTCACAAGAAAACCGCGTGTTTCCCACTCTGGGTTTTGCTGTTCTGACCTGCATCGCAATGGCTGCAATAAGTGGGATAACAGGGCACGTGACGATCTTTTCATCGGGTGGCACTACCACGGTGGCGTTCGACATAATTTTGGTGAATTTGGTGCCAATGTGACGTCATTAACCCACCTTAAAGCTCACGTGCATATCTAAGATGTGGTCTTCTTTGCGCATGTGTCGACGCCATGCTGTCTGAAGCGTCGGCGAGCCTCAGGGTAATGTCGCAGGGGGCGATGCTTTTGGACATTGCAGAGGAAGGTCGTAGGCACCACTAAGCTAAATTTTAAACTTAGTCATCGGAGTGGGAGACCATCACGAGGTTTCGAAAGAGTGAACGTTTAATTTTGTTTCACAGCGTTGTTGGTTGTTTTCCTACGAATGCAGCCCATTTGGTAGGTAAGACTTCTTAGAAAACAATATAAAGGCCAAAACGCTCTGAAACATAAAGAAGTACATGCACCAATCTTAATCATTTTTAAATACAGCGCAGTGTCATTTACGATGTTTCTCCATAATGATTTTATACCGCCTGTCTTCTCTATTCGACGGGCCTGACCATGTATAAAACTGTTCTCAGGCAGAATTTCTTGCTTACAAACTAATAATCAATGAAAACAATAGAATTTAATAATACCTTGAACGTGCGTTTATTTCAATTCAATTTATTGGATAACAACACTGGAACGCCGTTCTAGGTTTCCCGAGGAAACAGTTGATCGTAAGCCGCTGCATGAATTCTTCCATAAGAGATTATGTGTGCGGGAATTCAGACTAGTCACTTTAGCGTTTTTCAACTTCTTTATTATCCCACGCGGCAGCTCTCGAGCCACCGCAGGACCATCATCAGACCGTAGATGTTTACAAGAATTTTAGATCAAATACTGTATGTAGACAGGAGCTGGGATTGCAGATTTCATGTAGCAGGATATACAGAGTTTTAACAAAAGTATCCCATATTTCGAGAGGTGATAGTATGGACCAAAATAAGAAAAATGAACGTCGAGTAAACATGGGCTATAAAATGCAAAGAGCTATGAGCACTTGTTCATTTACTGTCAAACACTATTTGAACGAACTGTAGTTGTTGTTGTGATCTTCAGTCCTGAGACTGGTTTGATGCAGCTCTTCATGCTACTCTATCCTGTGCAAGCTTCTTCATCTCCCAGTACCTACTGCTACCTACATCCTTCTGAATCTGCTTAATGTATTCATCTCTTGGTCTCCCTCTACGATTTTTACCCTCCACGCTGCCCTCCAATACTAAATTGATGATCCCTTGATGCCTCAGAACATGTCCTACCAACCGATCCCTTCTTCTGGTCAAGTTGTGGCACAAACTTCTCTTCTCCCCAATCCTATTCAATACTTCCTCATTAGTTATGTGATCTAACCATCTAATCTTCAGCAGTCTTCTGTAGCACCACATTTCGATAGCTTCTATTCTCTTCTTGTCCAAACTATTTATCGTCCATGTTTCACTTCCATACATGGCTACGCTCCATACAAATACTTTCAGAAATGACTTCCTGACACTTAAATCTATACTCGATGTTAACAAATTTCTCTTCTTCACAAACGCTTTCCTTGCCATTGCCAGTCTACATTTTATATCCTCTCTACTTCGACCATCAACAGTTATTTTGCTCCCCTAATAGCAAAACTCCTTTACTACTTTAAGTGTCTCATTTCCTAATCTAATTCCCTCAGCATCACCCGACTTAATTCGACTACATTCCATTATCCTCGTTTTGCTTTTGTTGATGTTCATCTTATATCCTCCTTTCAAGACACTGTCCATTCCATTCAACTGCTCTTCCAAGTCCTTTGCTGTCTCTGAAAGAATTACAAGGTCATCGGCGAACCTCAAAGTTTTTATTTCTTCTCCATGGATTTTAATAGCTACTCCGAATTTTTCTTTTGTTCCCTTTACTGCTTGCTCAATATACAGATTGAATAACATCGGGGAGAGGCTACAGCCCTGTCTCACTCCCTTCCCAACCACTGCTTCCCTTTCATGTCCCTCGACTCTTATAACTGCCATCTGGTTTCTGTACAAATTGTAAATAGCCTTTCGCTCCCTGTATTTTACCCCTGCCACCTTTAGAATTTGAAAGAGAGTATTCCAGTCAACATTGTCAAAAGCTTTCTCTAAGTCTACAAATGCTAGAAACGTAGGTTTGCCTATCCTTAATATTTCTTCTAAGATAAGTTGTAAGGTCAGTATTGCCTCACGTGTTCCAGTTGAACGAACTACAGAAACCAATAAATAAATGAGAAAATATTATTCCATCAGCCTGAAACGGCGAAATTCTAATGTAATCTGCTTAGGGACATGAGTTGGACGGTTACTTCAATTTACCAGACCATAAGAGAAAATAATGTGTGCCATTTCTGTGTGGAATAATATGCTCCCCTTTTTCTGACAAGTCCAAACGCGACACTCCAAAGTTAAAGCATTTCAAAACCTTACGACAACATAACCTGGATCCATTTGAACTAATGTACGCGCTGTAATAACCCAGAACTGTGAATTTATTGTAACAACACTAACAGACCTTTACTGGTTGCTGCATCCACGAGGAATAAAACAGGAATGTGTCCTCATTTGTTTATTGCAATCTTTAGGTCATTCGTAACAGCACAGTAGAAGAGATGTATTTAACAGTAACGAAGATGAATAAGTGCTCATAGCTCTTGAGGTATGCATTTTAGAGCCCATGTTTACTGGACATTTTAGTCTTGTATTGAGCCATACCAGGTACCAAGTCTCAAAATTCGGAAAACTTTTTTTAACGTCCTGTATTTAGCCTTTATCGAACTACTCGTATATATTAAAACAAAAGACAGGATTCCCAGAATAAATTTTTCACTTTGCGTTGAAGAGTGGCCTCAGTTGAAATATCTTAGCAGATGAAAGGTATGAGCTGCAGCGAGATTCGAGCCTGTTAACTTTGCCTTCAATGGTCAAGTGCTCTAGCGACTGGTGTATCTTTTTTTAGGATTTCCTGCCTCAATCGGCATAAACGCAAGGTCACTTTATTGTTCATCTGTCCATCTGTCTGTCTGTCTGTCTGTTTGTCTGTTGTCTGTCTGTTCGTGTGTTGTCACCCCTTTTTCTCAGATGCACGTAGAGGTATCAAGTTGAAATTTATGTCAAAAATGAAGATCTACGTTCGCTTGGCAGTTAAATAATTTATCCTTCTAAGTCAATGCAATTGAAACCTACGGCTATATACGTCACATATTTTGGTACAGTCTCACTGACCAAGACTTATAGATGTACTGTACATGTACACATCGGGCCTGGTGGTCCAGCGCTAAACCGCGTGCCGGTAACCCGAGAGGTCGTATCATCGATTCTCGGCCGGATCACGGTTTTTTCTATTCGTTTTAACCTAAACTTGACCTCTGAATGATGTGAGCAATCGCCGAAAACGACACATGGTTCGGATTCCTCGTTAAACTGTACGTTTTCTACTCCCCAGTTGGATAACTGGGTTATGTTACAGACATGCAAGTCGCCGAAGTGGCGTCCAGTAGAGAAAGTCACACCAGGCTATTGAGCCACACGAAATTATTATTATTCTCTATACAAATAATTAAATTTGACCGGTTTTTCCCTACATCTTTTATTGAAGTGAAACACGATGAATCACTACGTTTTCTAGAAGTTGATGCATAGCTTGACCGTTGTTAAAATTCCTTACATTAAGCAAGTATTTAATAATAACTATAATAATAATGAAATGATCGTATAGCTTTCTTGGCCGGGAGGCGCCAATCGGGGAAGTTAGGCAACTTAGTGCAAGTCTTATTTCTGTCGACTTGTGTGCCGGTGATGTGGATGAAATGATGATGAGGACAACACAGCACCCAGTCCACGAGCGGAGAAAATCTCCAACCCGGCCGGGAATCGAACCCGGGCCCGCTTGCGTGGGAGGCGAGCATGTTACCACCCAGCTAAGCAGGCGGACAATAATAATAATAAAGCCGACTACAGCAGTGTACCTTTTGTAACCACAGGGACATATGTTTCATGAACAACGTAAATTGTTTTCAAGTTCTTCTTGCAGAAACTTTTCTTTATGCTATATAATTGTAGCGGGTCGGGGTTTAGTGACACTAGATATTGAGCGCCAGTGACAGTGGGGAGCAAAGGCCACTATTTTGTCAGCGATGGCGAAAAGGAAGCGACATTTTGTGGGCGGTGGAGCGGGCTGTTTCCTTGGATCAGTGAGTGAGGTGTGAGTGAAACATTGGTGGTTCCACTGACAGTTATTTATTGAGACATAAGACCCTCTACACACACAGAATGATATAATGTTTTTCCTCGCGTCGGCGGTGCGGCTGAGTCGTGGCGTGCAGATTCCGGTGACCGCTGATGCGATGACGGCTCGTGTTGCAGCGGCAACGGTGTATTCCTCCATTCAGTACCGTACCCGTGACACTCTGCGACGGCAGCGCGGCCATCTCCTTGTGATTCGCTCGTTGCGTTCTCAACAAGCGGCTACAGTGTGGCGCGGAGAGCTCCGTCCCGGAATCGAATCAGCGACCCTCATGTTCGGCGTAGCTCATCAACCTCTAGGTTCACTGGTCACTTATTTGGTGAGGCCGCAGTCCATTCGTCCTCACCACCCATCTGCGTAAGTACCACACGAACTTGTATCTGGTAACATCATAAATGGCATCTTCTGCGTTGACGTATTGGCGCGATACCGACATGTACTTCTGTCGAGCAGCGTAGCGACTAAGTCATTGTAGAGAAGTATCACGTCCGTTGACTAACCATCGGTCCGTCCGTCCAGGCGACGTTTCTTCGTGTCCTCTTTCTCCCCTCGAAGGAGTTCAAACGACCACTTCACGCCCATTTGTCGGTGCTTTTGCCAATGTCGCGAAGTTTCTATGTCGGCCACTGACTCTTCGGTCGTTGATCTATGCTTCTCACGTTGGGCAGAAACGTGTCGATGTTGACACACGTGCCGGCCTTCCTTGTTCTACTGCTGCCGCTTCCGAATATTGTGGCTTACAAATGTTCGCTTAATGTTGCAGTAAGAAACATTCAGTGAATTCCTGTATTCATTTCCCCTGAATTTGCCAGGGAAAAAAATTGTGAGCAGGCGACAGTAGTTTCTTTTGGTCACAACTGTGGGTCCTTTGATTGCTCTGTCATGTGCCACATACATTTACGTATTTTACTGCATTGAACAACCATAAATAACCCATAATTATTATAGATAATTATTATACACTCTATCTATTGAACTCCTTTCATATGTAAATTAAAGAAATTGCAATAATTGCTACAGGATTTAAGTTATTTCCTAAAGTAAGACATTCATGTGTAGTGTATGAAAGTGAACAGTAATTTATCTGTTAATGAAAGAATGATTAGTTCAACATTTTTGTAGATAAACTGATATGTCCAGTGAGACAAAATTGAGGAGATACGAGAGACATGTCGTTGACATGCCTCGCTGAGGCCGCCCAAGGGCTACTACTGCAGTGGATGATCGCTACCTACGGATTATGGCCCGGAGGAACTCTGGCAGCAACGCCACCATGTTGAATAATGCTTTTCGTGCATCCACAGGATGTCGTGTTACGACTCAAACTGTGCGCAATAGGCTGCATGACGGGCAACTTCATTCCCAACGTCCATGGCGAGGTCCATCTTTGCAACCACGATACCATGCAGCGCGTCACAGATGGGCCCAACAACATGCCGAATGGACCGCTCAGGATTGGCATCACGTTCTCTTCATCGATGAGTATCGCATATGCCTTCAACCAGACAATCGTCGGAGACGTGTTTATAGGCAACCCGGTCAGGCTGAACTCCTTAGACACACTGTCAAGCGAGTGCAGCAAAATTCAGGTTCCCTGATGTTTTGTGGTGGCATTATGTGCGGCCAACGTACGACGCTGGTGGTCATGGAAGGCGCCGTAACAGCTGTACGATACGTGAATGCCATCCTCTGGCCGATAGTCCAAACACAGCGGCAGCATATTGGGGAAGCATTCGCCTTCATGGACGACAATTCGCACCCCCATCGTTCACATCTTGTGATTGACTTCCTTCAGGATAACGACATCTTTCAACTAGAGTGGCCATCATGTCCTCCAGACTTGAATCCTATCGAGCATGCCTGCGATAGATTGAAAAGGGCTGTTTATGGACGACGTGACCCACCAAGCACTCTGAGGGATCTACGCCGAATCGCAGTTGAGGAGTGGGACAATCTGGACCAACAGTGCCTTGATGAACTTGTGGATAGTATGCCACGACGAATACAGGTATTCATCAATGCAAGAGGACGTGATGCTCTGTATTAGAGGTACCGGTGTGTAGAGCAATCTGGACCACCACCTGGTGGTACAACATGCAGTGTGTGGTTTTCATGAAAAATAGAAAGGGTGGAAATGATGTTTATGTTGATCTCTATTCCAGTTTCCTGTACAGGTTCCGGAACAGTCGGGAACGATGTGATGTAAAACTTTTTTTGTTGTGTGTATTTAATTTTGACACGTTTCTTTGCCTCAGGAGTACTGGATAATTTACAACGGTCATGGACTAGCAAAGCATTGCTTGATGCATTAATTAACAAACTGTTCTCTTGCAGTGCCTTATTCTACATTTTAGTGAACAAGGCCTTCAGAAACTTGAAGTGTCACGTTAGTTCTGTACTACCATGTTGACTGCTGAAGCTGAGGTCTCAAACTGGACTGAGCTCTTGCTGGCTTGAGGCTATACTGCTGTGCTGAGAGGAGAGGCATCATCTTCAGGAGCGCCTCCCACAAGTCGTTGCTAACTGCAGCGAGCCCTCGCTAATGTCTAATGTCTGTGATATCGATTCCAGTTGCAGTTGCCAACTTTGGTGTGGCAACGCATCTCTGTACGATACAAAAAAAAAAGGGAAAATTTCCAATCTGGTCGCAAAACGTGATGGACGTGTACCATATTGTTGAGACTGGCATGATTCTCATAATGACATCTGCCTGCTTCCAAACTTCACAGTTCTCCCGCATTCCTTTTGCGGCTGGCATTCCTGGAAGAAAGGATACTGCAGAGTGTATGTTCACTACAGAGTAAAAGTGCACTCTGGAAACAATCCTCTAGAATGTGATTAAGATATTTCTCCGTAGTATCTAGCGGTTGCACTTCTGTAATATTTGGAAAGTGGGAGAGAGGAATGTAGCATAGTCGGTAGAGCACATGGCCGCAAAAGATTCCAGATTCGAGTCCCTATTCGGCCCACAGTTTTAATCTTCCAGGAAGTGTCAAAAGAAAGCGTTGTTTACCGATTGGTTATCCCTCAATAAGATTTTTTAATAGAATATGCGACAAGGCAATACACACGTCAACTTAATAATTAAGTACTCCTAAGAGGGAATCCGTACATCGCCCCATATATATATGCCATCAGAAACAACCATACTAAACGGTAGACGTCTGTCTGTTTGGTGTCAAGAATCAAATCATTAGGTGTTCACCCTATCAGCGCTAGACAAGATACCTGAATACGTTTTCTCATAGCTTCTAAGCTGATTTTCGTCTCAAGATTTTTAACTAGAATGCTTTTTATAGATAGTGCAACCAATCACTTTATAACGCTTTTTGAAAAATCAACTTTTTTTCCATTAGCTGAGCTTTCGACCCACGGAGACTCATCTTTAAATGGTGGCGTTTACCGTAACTTAATGTTTTAAACCAGTTGCAGGTAGCGCTGGAATCGTGGCGCTGGGGAAAATAAATTAAGGGGACGACGGAAAAAAAGTGTTAACTCTCTATTTAGCTGATAATAACCTGCTTCGCTGGGGTTTTCAAATGACTTAAATGGCTCTACGCACTATGGGACTTAACATCTGAGGTCATCTGTCCCCTAGACTTAGAACTACTTAAACCTAACTAACCGAAGGACATCACACACATCCATGCCCGAGGCAGGATTCGAACCTGCGACCGTAACAGCCTCGTGGTTCCGGACTGAAGGGCCTAGAACCGCTTGACCACAGCGGCCGACGCTGGGGTTTTAGTTTTCTGTCAGTAGTTCTATGAATCTAATAATGGACAAAAAGAATTGCAGTGATTTTTTTACTAGATCAAGTTTAGTACATATAGAACATATTGCATCAAAACCAGTCTTCAGTTCCTTGTGCTGTGAATTGTCGGGAAAAAAAACGCAAATTGGCATTTATAAGAGGAAGAGCAACACCAAAATTAAACAGGAGCGTAAATGTAGAAAATCATCCACGCAACCTGTAAGTACAAAGTATTACTACATAATAACAAAATCCAACCACCAGAAGTGTTTATAACCTATAGGTACATTGACCAAAATGTAAACTAAGTTGCAAAAATATGTACATATTCCAGGCCACTGAAGATGCCTTGCAGAAAATAAAGGCGAAACGCGTATGACACGAAAATCGTGTTTCATTCAGTTGTAGTCAGAGGGCCCATAAAGTAAAAAATTATCAATATACCGTAATATTACACGCAACTGTGGAAGACAGGACTACAAAAATTGAAGACTATATTTGATGTCTGAAACTTGCATTTATTTCATCTGCCAGTGTTGAGTTTGGAATGTTCGCCCAAAATGTCCTGATAGCAGCAGTAAAACTCCTCCCATTAATCTGTTGTTTTTCTGAAGATCTCGTAAAGTTGTATCGAGGGCTTCAGGACTTATTTTGGTCCATTATCCATTCGTGCTACACAATCATTCTGCATTTTAAACCTCATTTTTAATGTTTTTCATGGATGTCTCGAAAACTACTGATCCTAGCGACAGTACTTCTTAGCAAAGAATTAAACTGCATTAAATATCCTACAAAAAAAAAGGCTTAAACATAAGCATTAGCTTCATACCATTAAAACACTATTTTCAATAATCTGCGATTTTTCGATCCCCTGCAATGCGTAAACTATTAGTCCAAGAGAAAATTAATAGGACCTTTTTCGTTGAAAATTTAATATAGTTTTATTTTTGCTTGACATCGCACGTTTCAAGATATTCGAGAAAATCTAAAAATGTCACTTTCACACTCGCCCACCTGCACGTTAACATGCTATCGATAAGGATTTTTAATACGTTGTTCATGACACTCCCCCTTGCCACTGTACAAAAATTTTTGACTACATGAATTTTGTCCCTCAATCGATATTTCTGATTTTCTTTGACTGGACTAAAATGATTGTGGTGGTATATGATACTTACACGTTATGTAATTCCCGAATTTGTAAGTATGGCACTTTCAAGCGATCCATTACATTCCAGAGCGGAAAACGCAACACATAGGTGAATCTCGTTTCACAAGTTGTGTACGAACACTAGAGTCAAGTGTTAAGAATAATGAGCTAAAATATGATAATTTGCCACATACAGTTTTTTGTGATGTTTGGCCAAATTTCGGAATCGAACTGGTCTCATTAAATGTACAAAGAACCGCATATTTTAAGCACTGTCGCAGGATCAACGTCCATAAAGGCTAAAATAAAAATCTTATCTTACTTTGCTTTTTCAACACACGACATACTTTTCTTTCGTTATTACACAGGGAATGTAGAAGGGTAGCCTGTTATAGCTACATAAAAATTATCTAGCTACTTTTTTGCATAAATGATATACTCGTCGTTATTGTAATATTTTAACTCAGTCATGTGATTCCATTCAAGGGTAAACAGTTCCAGGTTATAGACTACAATACCCAGTACAAATTTCTCTCCGTGTGTCAGTCCATGTATAATTAAGTGCTTTACAGACTGTAG
Organism: Schistocerca cancellata; assembly: GCF_023864275.1. Classification (NCBI taxonomy): domain Eukaryota; kingdom Metazoa; phylum Arthropoda; class Insecta; order Orthoptera; family Acrididae; genus Schistocerca; species Schistocerca cancellata. Next base: position 850,861,524 of record NC_064628.1, read on the forward strand.
CGTCTTCCTTTTCCAAACAGCGTGGAATAAGGATTAGAACCCGAGCTGAAGTTTGAATTTTTCATATCGTTTGACTCGAGTGCGCTGCCGAAATTAGGAGCCTAAAATAAATATATTCTGGAAATAATAAAACAGCATAAAAATCATGGTTGGGGAGCCTCAGTATCCCCATCTGACTACGACAATAATGTTCCACCTCTCCGGGCGTGATTCCGAAGATTGTTAACTGACAAAATATGGAATAAATGTCTCTGTTCTACATAGCTATTAAAAACAACGGTACACACTCCAACTGGTTGAAAATAAAACTCATAAAAAATGAAGCACCTACAAGACGCGATCGGTTGTCAATGTAAGTTCGCTCATGTACACACCATCGGCGGGTATGTTAATTATTAGTGATGCAATTCCCTGCAGCAGTTAGAACGGCCACCATAGTACATAAAGTTGTTGGTGTTCAGTGTTGTTAGTAAGCCTGGTAGGGAATATTAGGGGCGTTAACAGCGCCAGATGCCGAGTAATCTCTGTAAACGACACAGATATCCGGCGTACACATTTGAGACAGCGTTATCAGCACCTATTATAGTTTGAAAGGGGCACCATTGTGGATCTCCATTTGACAGGCTGGTGAATCATGAAGTATCCAAATTTGTGGGGCATTTTGATGTGACAGTAGCCCTACATCGGACTGCATACGAACGTGACGTCACACATGCAAACCCCCAATGTTCTGGTCGACTATATCTGACCACCACAATGGAAGATCGCCCTTTTGTGCACCAAGCACGTCGTAACCTCTTCACATCTGCGTATGCCATCCAAAAACAAGTAACGGACTCCCAGCAATATCCTGTGAGGCCACTACCAAACAAATCAATGGACACTTCAAGATGAAAGAGGGTGCAACGTCATGTTGACAAGTGGTTTCTACTGCCAAGTTCGTTGTACATTTGTGATCACTGAAATAACATCAAATTTCCCCTCAAACAGTGAAGTTTCATTTCGATTTTTCCTCCTAGGTACTTAACTACATTCCTGTTCAGAGAAAACAGAACACCTTGAACCACTAAAGACAGGACGTTCATACCCGAAGGACTTGTACATTAGTATGTTCTGCAGAAATGATTAACATTTTTCACTCGTCTCAGCATCTGTCCTGTTGCCTAGTGGGCACAGAGCCGCCATGGGCCCTGATGACTTGTTCCTTGCGTAATGGCATCGACGCGAATGAAGCGCGAATTGCGTCCTGTGGTATAGCCATCCGTGCTGTATTCACCTGGTTCCAAAGTTCATCTGTGGTGGTTGGCACTGGATCACAGCGCTGCACCCGTTTGTTCCACCATATCCTATAGAGTTTCGACTGGTGACAAGTCTGTTGATATGGCAAACGGCTGACACCCTGTGACACCATGAAGGCACGTACGCGTACGTGCAGCATCACGTGGTCGTGGATTGTCTTCCTGAAACGCGGCGTCTGGGGTGTTGTCCAGGCCACAGTATGTCATTCACGTAGGTCACACTGGTCACAGTGGCCTAGAAACGCACCAACTGTGATTTGTGGCTGCACGCAATAGCACTCCACACCATAACGCCTTGAGTTGGCGCTGTAAGTCTTGTGCGAATGCAGGCACTGCGATGCCGCTCCCCAGGTCCGCGGCGAATCAAAAAGCGGTCATCATTTTCAAACAAACAGAAGCTAGGTTGTCCGAAGTCACTATCTGATGCCATTCCTGTCCCCAGTGACGTCGTTCCATGTACAATTGAAGTCTAGCATGTTCATGCACATTCGTCATGCCGATCAATGACACAGCTAAGATGTTTCAGCGTTCTGCAGTGTATAAAGGCCGTACTGCAGCACTCGGAACACCGTCAGTTTAATTATGACCACCCAGTATTGGCCATCCTCTTAAAAGAATATACTGCTCTCAGAATGAGATTTTCACTCCGCAGTGGAGTGAGAGCTGTTATGAAATTTCCTGGCAGATTAAAACTGTGTGCCAGACCGAGACTCGAACTCGGGACCTTTGCCTTTCGCAGAAGAGCTTCTGTGAAGTTTGGGAGGTAGGAGACGAGGTTTTGACAGAATTTAGGCTGTGAAGGCGGGTCGTGAGTCGTTCTTGGGTAGCTCAGATGGTAGAGCATTTGCCGGTGAGAGGCAAAGGTCGCGAGTTCGAGTGTCCGTCCGGCACACAGTTTTAATCTGTCAGGAGGTTTAATACACTGCTCTGTTTGGAGAGATGTAGGTAGTGCAGAGCTGATATCAGGCAGTTATGTGACCCTCCACTTCTGACGTAAGTCAGGGCAGTGAAATGGTGTGTATGTGGCAGTCAATTGTGTGGAATCAGCACAGTACGATACGTCTCGGTGGTATCATATTAACATGCAGACAGGAGCTATCGTGTCTGGATGTGTCCATGATCACACTCTGAACAAAACTCCGTTATCTGTTGGATTATCAACGAAGACCAACAGATCTTCAAATGGTTCAATGGGCTCTGAGCACCGTGGGACTTAACTTCTGAGGTCATCAGTCCCCTAGAATTTAGAACTACTTAAGCCTAACTAACCTAAGGACACCACACACATCCATGCCCGAGTCAGGATTCGAACCTGCGACCGCAGCGGTCTCGCGGTTCCAGACTGTAGCGCCTAAAACCACACGGCCAATCCGGCCGGCCCAAGAGATCTACGAGGAGTCGTGTCGCACTCGTTGCGTAACATGGTTAAAAATATACTAACCGTCAGGGATCAGAGACGAGTGCAACCCCTTGCCACTGTCAATCTGTTTCAAATTGCTCTTATCAGTTTCCGGGCAACCGCTGGGAAGGGAACAACAAGCACATTCGGTGTTAGGCACCTCGCGAAAGGCTATTGCTCATACTGTCGTCACTTCAGTGGGACATATAACGTTAAGAGACAGTAGCTGACAGTGGGCCAAGAGTTTAATCCGACGAGACGTGGGTCTAAGAACTTTTCAAATGATGCAAGACTCTGAGTGCACTGATAGCGTAATGGCTGCTATGAGAATGTATAGGGAACGAGAAAAAGTTACCAAACTACTTGAAGACTTCCACTCAGTTTCATCATATCAGACTAGTTTGTTACAAAATCTTACATCGCACTGTTTCACGTTTCGGAACCTGTTACCCTAAACTAACTGGGTTCAGACGTTCTTAACGCGCATTAACGATGTAACGTCACAAAACTTGATCGCTCAACATCCGTGTTAGCATTCACTTTCCAATCCCAGAAGGCTTAAGGCAAGCCAGCTGCTCCGATTCCCTGAAGAAGACGACTCGGTTAGTGATCGGAATATTGCAGGCAAAAATAGTACCCTCATATGGGTCCTACACGCTGACCTCGTGTAATGCAACGTTTCCTAAACTGCGGTTCGCGAAACTTAGGCAACTCTTTCATAACATTCCATCAACAATAAAAATTTAAAAAACAGTATCATGTAACCTTTACTTCGTTCTACTCTATATGGTCGGTACATTCCGACAGCTACAAATTTCCAATTTAACCAGCATTTTTACAAACATGGATGAACTTAATTTGATCCTTTGAGCCGGCCGCGGTGGCTGAGCGGTTTAAGGCGCTTCAGTCCGGAACCGCCCGACCGCTACGGTCGCAGGTTCAAATCCTGCCTCAGGCATGGATGTGTGTGATGTCCTTAGGTTTAAGTAGTTCTAAGTCTAGGGGACTGATGACCACAGATGTTAAGTCCCATAGTGCTCAGAGCCATTTGAACCATTTTGTTTATCCTTTCAGCCAAATAAATAAATGTGATCGACCCTCACAAAAAATTGTTGCTTTCAAGAAAAAGATAGAATACATGACAGTTTGTGCCCGCATCTCGTGGTCGTGCGGTAGCGTTCTCGCTTCCCACGCCCGGGTTCCCGGGTTCGATTCCCGGTGGGGTCAGGGATTTTCTCTGCCTCGTGATGGCTGGGTGTTGTGTGCTGTCCTTAGGTTAGTTAGGTTTAAGTAGTTCTAAGTTCTAGGGGACTTATGACCACAGCAGTTGAGTCCCATAGTGCTCAGAGCCATTTGAACCATGACAGTTTGTATGCCTCCACAGAGTTTGCATCTCAACAATAAAAGGCTTTCTAGAAGAGGAAAGCGTTAAAATGGGAGACACAATTATTGAATAAGTTATTCAGCATCTGAATGGTTGGAATGAATTGGCCAAATGAACAGCAGATTAAGCATCAAAATCAATTGTGCGTTAAAGCCCCACTGTAGCAGAAGAAAAGGAAACTTTTTATCAGTCACCGTTAGAAGTAGAATTTAAATTAATGCCGTAGCCGCAGTTCTGGCGCAGTGTAGGTGATGAATAACCTCAATTATCGCAAATAGGAATGTTGCTTAAAATCCGTCTTGATTGCAAAAAAAAAAACTTTTTTTATTATTCATATGACCGGTTTCGGTTCATTTAGAACCATCTTCAGATCCGTAAAAATAAATATACTAATTTACCATTGCACGGAAGCAAATGTTTTTCATCCTATCTAATCAACATCAAATGTACCAGAACGATGGAAGCATGAATTTAGCACATTCAGAAAACCTACGTGTACAGATCGAGTTATCAATGAGCGCTCCTGTCACCCACCGCGATACAAATGGGCATATTTTACTTCGATGGTATACAGGCTACTAAGATTGCCACTAAGCCAACAGGAAGTAGAAAAGGAGTTAAGTATTTTAAAACAAGTGGCCGTAGCGAACGGATATACGTGTAAGCAGGTGATGAATATTTATAGGAACATAAAGAAGAAGCAAATGGAACAAACAGAAGGAAGTCAAGTAGCAGTTAAGAGGAACAACAAGAGAAAATATGTAGCTCTCACTTACAATGGAAGAATTGCAGACAAAATTGAAAGATGCTTTCGTAAATCCGACGTTAAAATAGGGTTCCGAACAAATAACACGTTAAAATTGAAGCTCCGGCATAGAATATGTAATAGTAGGAATAAATTTCAGGATTCAGGTGTATATAAGATCAAATGTAATGACTGCTGTAAACAATATATAGGACAGACTGGTAGGAACTTTGAAACCAGATTCAGGGAGCACACCTACTCTCAAAACAAAACAGCTTTTGGGGCGCATATGGCTGCGACAAAGCACTCAGTCACGAATATTGAAAACAATTTAGAAATCCTGCATAGAGCTCATAAGGGGCGTTTTCTTAACATTTTGGAAGAGATCGAAATATACACCCACAAAAATAAAGATCCGGATTCAATCGTCAATGAGCAAAACGAATTCAATCATAACGCCTATTTTAACATTTATGACGACCTACTAAGATGACAACTGTTGTGTGTGGAGATCCAGGCCGAGCGACGAGAGATGGTGCATGGTGGAGAAGCCGGAAGACGCGTGCAGCGCCTGGCGTCGTTGACGTGGCCCTCCTGTGCGGCCCTCTTGCCCGCGGCGATGGACATCAGACGACTGAGCGCACCGCGACACAACACCAAAATGGCGGGAACCACGGAAGCAGACCGTAGAGGAAAACAAGTTCACACCAGCACCATAGATATATAAATCGCCCTATGCTTTTAGATCGTATAAAAATGATAATTTTACTGTTTTTTAATCCTGACAAGTACAGATTTTAACTTTGACATCTACATATTTTAGCCAAATATTTTTAATATAAAAAAGATCTACTGAATACAGTATGTACAAATGGAATGTAACAAATGTACCAGACGCCACCTGTCGGTAATAGTGCTGTAATTAATATAAATGACGTGCACTCTGCCAACCAATTTTATGTGACGTAGCATGTGAAAGTTGCTGGATTGGACGGGTTACTCCTGTAACTGAAATATCAGGTACGTTCTGGTACATTTGATGTTGATTAGATAGGATGAAAAACATTTGCTTCCGTGAAATGGTAAATTAGTATAATTATTTTTACAGATCTGAAGATGGTTCTGAATGAACCGAAACCGGTCATATGAATAATTAAAAAAAAATTTTTTGCAATCAAGACGGATTTTAAGCAACGTTATAAAATCACTGATTGCTGTTATCCCATAAGACATTATGTCTGTTTTTGCAAATAGGAATGTTGGCACTTTTATCGTTTGCAACTATATGTACTCGTATGAGCGTAACAGGTTTCTCATTTTACGTGTTGACAAAAAATAAAAGCTGTAGCAGACTTGATGACGGACCTCTCGGCTGGCCGGTGTGGCCGAGCGGTTCTAGGCGCTTCAGTCTGGAACCGCGCCACCGCTACGGTCGCAGGTTCGAATCCTGCCTCGGGCATGGATGTGTGTGATGTCCTTAGGTTAGTTAGGTTTAAGTAGTTCTAAGTTCTAGGGGACTGATGACCTCCGATGTTACGTCCCATAGTGCTCAGAGGCATTTTGAACGGACCTCTCAACAGAAATTTTTATCTATAAAGCTTACAGCCGTGAAAACTAGAATCATTACCACCGATTTCAACTTAAAGTCCCCTTATGATTATGTTATTATAAATTTAAGTTTAAGAACACTTATCCGATTTTTGAACTTACTTTTGAAGCAAAAGAGTATTGTTTGAAATTGGTAACTCCTGCGAAAATAAGAGTCAGTATCACTCAGCCCAGTACAATTTAATTTTAAAAGGCGTTTGATTGAGTTAATTTAAACTTAAGTTCCTTTAAAAGCTTCTCGGTCAATTGTGAAATTACTTTTGGAAGCAAATAAATATTATTTCGACTACTTGTCTTTTCCTCGTAAAGTAACATCAATAATGTAGAGCCTACTATAGAAAAGAACTACCTGTTCCACGATACAACTGGCCATTAAGAATGGGCTTACTCACCGAAAACATTTTTTAAAAAAAAGGCGGGTCTAATGGAACGAATCGAACTGGGGAAAGTTTCGCAGCCGTGCTGTTGTTACATGTTCGTCGATAACGTAAACAGCAGAAAAAAAAGAATAATGTGCTGCGCCTACCGCAGTTGCATCGAGGTAAACTCGGGCCGGTAAACACCGGGTCATTAAGGAGCAGCCCGCCGCCGTTAGATACCGCTGCCCTTCACAGCGCCCCATTTTGTAGTTTTTCTACAACAGGCCACGCTGCAGTTTTACTTCCCTTCCCTGCTCTGCGACTGGTTAGTAATTGCAGCGCCCGGCATGTCTCCGCCAGAGCCTCATTATGTCGGCCATAATTAAACAATGGCAGCCGCTGCTCTGGTCGTTAGCGGCAACCGATCGATAACAGCAGGTAGTCGATACTGTCGCGAGACGGGAAGCCCCCGCGTAAAACGCCGGCTGATGCCGGGCAGATAGGGCGCGACTTCCCTCTAGAAGACAATTATCAATTTGAGTCTGAGGCATTCGTCGAATTTCAAACGCCTCCGTACATTTTTCATCTACAGGAACTATGGCGTCACAAATGCGTGCGTCAGGCAACGGCTTTCAGTGTCTTGCGACATAGCGCACACTGTTCCCTGAGTAATAACGAGACAATCCTGCGCCCCTGGCAGACCTGCAAAAGTTAGATGAGAGGAAGGGATATTTGTAAGATTTGTTTTCCATTACATTTGTCATTCAGCCAAATACTTTGAAGCAGTCTGCCTAAAACAGTTTTTCAGCACATACCAAACGCCCTCGTATTCAGTCATCTCCCCGGCCATCTTACTCACATTACAATTTAACAATAAAACTACTTTGAATGGATGGGAAATGAAATCGGCCGTTCTCTTTCAAAAGAACGACCACGACATTTGTCTTCATCCGTTGAAAGAAATCACGAAATACCTGAGACAGGATGGTCCTACGGAGATTTCTACATCTACATCCATACTCCGCAAGCCACCTGACGGTGTGTGGCTGAGGGTACCTTGATTACCTCTATCGGTTCTCCCTTCTATTCCAGTCTCGTATTGTTCGTGGAAAGAAGAATTATCGGTATGCTTCTGTGTGGGCTCTAATCTCTCTGATTTTATCCTCATGGTCTCTTCGCGAGATATACGTAGGATGGAGCAATATACTGCTTGACTCTTCGGTGAAGGTATGTTCTCGAAACTTTGACAAAAGCCCGTACCGAGCTACTGAGCGTCTCTCCTGCAGAGTCTCCCACTGGAGTTTATCTATCATCCCGGTAACGCTTTCGCGATTACTAAATGATCCTGTAACGAAGCACGCTGCTCTCCGTTGGATTTTCTCTATCTCTTCTATCAACCCTATCTGGTACGGATCCCACACTGCTGAGCAGTAGGGAAGCAGTGGGCGAACAATCGTACTGTAACCTACTTCGTTTGTTTTCGGATTGCATTTCCTTAGGATTCTTCCAATGAATCTCAGTCTGGCATCTGCTTTACCAACGATCAACTCTATATGATCATTCCATTTTAAATCACACCTAATGCGTACTCCCAGATAATTTATGGAATTAACTGCTTCCAGTTGCTGACCTGCTATATTGTAGCTAAATGATAAAGGATCTTTCTTTCTATGTATTCGAAGCACATTACACCTGTCTACATTGAGATTCAATTGCCATTCCCTGCACCATGCGTCAATTCGCTGCAGATCCTCCTGCATTTCAGTACAATTTTCCATTGTTACAACCTCTCGATACACCACAGCATCATCCGCAAAAAGCCTCAGTGAACTTTATATGTCATCCACAAGGTCATTTATATATATATTGGGAATAGCAACGGTCCTAAGACACTCCCCTGTGGCACACCTGAAATCACTTTTACTTCGGAAGACTTCTCTCCATTGGGAATGACATGCTGCGTTCTGTTATCTAGGAACTCTTCAATCCAATCACACAATTGGTCTGATAGTCCATATGCTCTTACTTTGTTCATTAAACGACTGTGGGGAACTGTAGCGATCGTCTTGCAGAAGTCAAGAAACACGGAATCTACCTGTGAACCCGTGTCTATGGCCCTCTGAGTCTCGTGGACGAATAGCGCGAGCTGGGTTTCACACGACAGTCTTTTTCGAAACCCATGCTGATTCCTACAGAGTAGATTTCTAGTCTCCAGAAGAGTCATTATACTCGAACATAATACGTGTTCCAAAATTCTACAACTGATCGACGTTAGAGATATAGGTCTATAGTTCTGCACATCTGTTCGACGTCCCTTCTTGTAAACGGGGATGGCCTGTGCCCTTTTCCAATCCTTTGGAACGCTACGCTCTTCTAGAGACCTACGGTACACCGCTGCAAGAAGGGGGGCAAGTTCCTTCGCGTACTCTGTGTAAAATCGAACTGGTATCCCATCAGGTCCAGCGGCCTTTCCTCTTCTGAGCGATTTTAATTGTTTTTATATCCCTCTGTCGTCTATTTCGATCTCTATCATTTTGTCATCTGTGCGACAATCTAGAAAAGGAACTACAGTGCAGTCTTCCCCTGTGAAACAGCTTTGGAAAAAGACATTTAGTATTTCGGCCTTAAGTCTGTCATCCTCTGTTTCAGTACCATTTTGGTCAGAGTGTGTGGACATTTTGTTTTGATCCACCTACCGCTTTGACATAAGACCAAAATTTCTTAGGATTTTCTGCCAAGTCAGTACATAGAACTGGATGCCTCTCGCATAGCCCTCCTCACACTACATTTCGCTTCGCGTAATTTTTGTTTGTCTGCAAGTCTTTGGCTATGTTTACGTTTGCTGTGAAGTTCCCTTTGTTTCCGCAGCAGTTTTCTAACTCGGTTGTTGTACCACGATGACTCTTTTCCATCTCTTACGATCTTCCTTGGCACATACTCATCTAACGCATATTGTACGATGGTTTTGAACTTTGTCCACTGATCCTCAACACTATCTGTACTTGAGAGAAAATTTTTGTGCTGAGCCGTCAGGTACTCTGTAATCTGCTTTTTGTCATTTTTGCTAAACAGAAATATCTTCCTACCTTTTTTAATATTTCTATTTACGGCTGAAATCATCGATGCCGTAACTGCTTTATGATCGCTGATTCCCTGTTCTGCGTTAACTGTTTCAAATAGTTCGGGTCTGTTTGTCAACAGAAGGTCTAATATGTTATCGCCACGAGGCGGTTCTCTGTTTAACTGCTCAAGGTAGTTTTCAGATAAAGCACTTAAAAGAATTTCACTGGATTCTTTGTCCCTGCCACCCGTTATGAACGTTTGAGTCTCCCAGTCTATATCCGGCAAATTAAAATCTCCACCCAGAACTATAACATGGTGGGGAAATTTACTCGAAATATTTTTGCAGCTTCGTTCACCCTGAACGCAAGTTCAGTGAGCTAACCATTTCGCCACTTCGTTCGCTAGAAAAATCACAAACAACTTTGCATTACCAGTGTGTCTACAATCCTTCTTCATGTTGCTGTTTAATACTTTTCATCAAACCAGTTAGCGAACTCGATGTTATATCAAGGGCAGTATCATTCCATGCAGCAATTTGTTAGTACAGTCCAGTTATACTACTACTGCCTGTTACCCGTAGCTGCGCTCGTACATCAGTAGCTTTGTGACGAGTGACGGCGGGTAAGCAAGCTAGTAATTTATAAATGTCTGCGTTTATAGTGTCGGAGCGACGTATGCACAAAAAAAAATGAATGCAGTGCCGGTATGTAGGTACAAGATGAATGTGTTTCAGTTGTTTGCCACATGTAGAATCTGACAGCACGTGTTATATTTTTTAATTAAATTTTAAAAAATCCGCGATTCATTACATTCGTACAGAAGAGGATTTTGTAGGGATTCCGCTATCTCATCTAGTAGTGGCCGTAAGATTTTGTCAGCAGAGTAACACATGGCAATCTTTTCTTCCTTCCATCTGAATGCATTATCGTTCTGTTTTATTGTTGTTGTAAACTCAATTGGTTTCCTATTCTTTAACTTCGTTTGTGTAAACGAAGTTAAAGTATGTACGAGTAAATGCTGTAATTACGTAAATGATGTCTGATAAAAAGAGTCATCGAAACTATCCGAAACTATAGAACTGTGTTGCAATTAACTTCAACCAAATTAATTAGGAGAGCCTAAAAGCTATCCCATAAAATTCTGTATTGAGTAGTGCAGTGAACAGTGGTGCAATGCGTGACGTCACAGTAAATGGCTTGCAGCTCCAGCATTCAAAACTAACAGAATAGAAACTCCATTTAAAATTGAAAATCTAATTTTCATAGAATACTAATTGAAATGTTTCTGCAAATATGCCCCGTGATTTTATTGTGCAAAATTACAAAAAAAAAATTCCTAGCACTAACTGTTGCACAATCAAACGCAACACTACACTGTAACAATTGCACTACACAAGAAAGGAAAACTGAACTTAACTTTACCTAATTTGAAGCTGATAATAATTTTGAAGTGCGCTGAATGATCTTGTTGTTCAGATTGAAATCTAAAACCATCCGTAACGAATTTTCATGGTTTACCTTTGCCAATGGGAACACGATACTTCACGAGTGTGATGAACATAAAAATAGAGCGCAGCAGCAAACCCGTTAAAGAAAATAAAAGCTTTGCGCAGTGCAACGCAAGGACGTGCAGCTGTACTAAGGGCATTAAGCTTTAGTTTCAACTACTGTATACTACGAGGTGCAATGAAGTGACGGGCAAATGAAAATCCAAATTTTTCTAAGGAGATGATGGAGGACATTGCATTTACTAAATAAATAAAAAGAGTGTAGTATTCAAAAACTATATTAAAACTATGATTTCTTGACGACTAAAATCAACTTCACAAAAATCACTCTTTTTATAACAAAAATATGGCTGTGCCATGAAATCAGTTAACAGAATGGTAAAGGAGTGGTAAATCTGTAACTTATGAGTGCAAGCCATGTGAACAGAGAGCTGTGTTTAATAATTCTGAACAATCAAACTAACTAGCCAAAATCAGTGAAGAAAAATCCCACTAAAATCTTTATTTTTTTAGGAAAGATCATAAATTACATGGAGCCAAGCAATGCAACGAAAACTTTGCGTGAGATTCTTCACTATTCTCAAATAAAGCTTTACCAAAACATATTTCTAACATTCAGTATCCTATGCGTCTTTATCTATGGGATCTATAAGCAAGACCACTTAGTAGTGTGACCGACACCCAACTCACTCACTCGCTTGCTTCTCTCTGAATGCTACTGGCAACGACAATGCTACTGACAACCAAAGATCACATTGCTTGTACTCAGAATCTCTACATAGGCGCCAACTCCATGGGTCCTGAGGGGGCCCAAGCCCCATCAAAACTTCGTTTTGGGGTTGGAGCCCCCCCTCCCCAATAATTTAAGAAAATTATTAGTTATATTATCCTTTTGTAAAATCACAAAATTATGCTGGAATTTTTTTATTTTCCATGTTTGACGATAGTTACCTTTTAAAATACATTCGGTATTGAATTAAAACAAATAATTATTACGGTAGTAAGCAGGTTAACTTGAAAATGAGTGGTGTGAATCATGATAGTGTTACGGTGCTGTAATTATTACGGTAGTAAGCAGGTTAACTTGAAAATGAGTGGTGTGAATCATGATAGTGTTACGGTGCTGTGGGCACACTTAGAATTTGTCCCGGTGCGCGAACCTTCGGGTAAAGCCTGGCGCCGGCGCGCCAGCGCTGCGGACGCGGCGACATCAAAAGGACTGGAGCAGAAGTACCTGGAACCCTCCGCCTCGCATCACCTTGACGCTTCGAGACATTACGACGCCGCAGCTATATAAAGCCCGCCCTGCTCTCGCAGTCGTTCAGTGTGGATTGTGTCGTTCAGTGCATGCTGCAGACGTGTTTTTAGCGTTCCGACTTTAGTGTCTAATGAACTATTTTATATGATATATTTTATTCGTTTAGTCTCTTAGTATATTGTGAATTAAGTTCGTAACGGATAAATTTGTTACCAAAAAGGCGCCCTTGGAAGTTGATGATACTGCAAGTCAACCTCCAGCTGTTATTGTGTTGTCAATTGCTTCGTCGTCTTCAGGCGAGAACCCTTCACCGCCGAAACCTGGACAATCTGTTAAGGGGAGGTTATTTCAGAAGTCTTGGTTGATCAAATATACATGGGTAGAATATGAAGCATCTACCGAAAAAAGTTTTTTGCAAAATCTGCTAAGAGGCAGATGCTAAAAATCTATTACGATTTTCTTCAAAAAAGAAGATGCATTTACTTCTGTAGGGTTTTCTAACTGGAAAAAGGCTTTGGAAAAATTCTCTCTTCGTGAAAATACGTTTACGCAGGAAGAAAGTGTTCTGAAACTAAATTGTATCACTAACCGAAGTGTGGCCTCCCAATTGAATGGATAGTTACATAGCGATACGAAGAAAGGCCGTTTAGCTCTTGAGGCAATTTTTACTACCGTGCAATTTTTATGCCAACAAGAACTAGCAGTTAGTTTGAACTCCGCTAGAATGACATACCTGACTTTAAAGATTGGCTAGGGCGTTCGGGATATAAGTGGACGTCTCACGATGTTCAAAACGAGATCATTGATCTACTAGGAAAGTCTGTGTCGAGAAAGGTATTGGCTTCAATCAAGAAGAGTGAATATTTTTCTATTACGGTTGACGAAACAAGTGTTTCTTCGATTCATGAACAAGTGTCATTTTGTATTCGTACTGTCGATGATTCCTTAATCATCAAGGAAGACTTTATTGGCTTATAAGAGACCCCCCACACTGAAACACAAACTCTGTTTAGTATTTAAAAAGACGTTTTTGCTCGTCTTGATTTGTCAATGGATGGTGCCTCGAACATGAGAGGTAAATGTCTCAAGTGAACTGGTGTACACGCCATGTATGTTCTTAAGTTTGCGTGGATATTCACTTTAAAGTATTTGTTGAAACAGTTGCCTTCATATTTAGTCTTTTAATACTGGGCTTTAGCACTGAGTTTATGGTCGTTCGTATACCATTGTACTTTGATAACGTGTCTATGCCTTAGTTTTATTTGGCGTTTTAATATAATTAACAAGGGTGATTACAGCCATACATCTTTATATCGATTACGAGATTAAAGATTTCTTGTTTTACAGCCATTATTAATGAATGTATTTCGAGACCTAATTGATGTGATCAGTCACCACGAATCCGCTCTTTGAATGATGTGCTAAGTGCAGATTTGGTTTCTGTTAACAAAGGAAGCAGTTAAATATGTCCAGCAGAACCACCAGTACCTTCCTCTCCCCACTCCCACGCTTTCTGACGTACCAGGTGCCTTCAAATTAAACAGAACAGTACTCGTACATAGGACATGCGGGCGCACGTGCATACACACACACACACACACACACACACACATACACACACACACGCATTCTACAGAAAACCTACCATGAACACGTCTCTTCTCCACAACTAGTCTCCCCGAGAGGTAATTTATCAACGGGCTAACCAGAGAAGACGGAGTATGCCTAACGTGACCATTTTTTTATTTTTTTTTCGATTGCGGGACGCTTGCAGAATTTAGGATAAAAGCCTATTTTACTGTTTACAATTTATTCAGAAACAAGGACTTGTATTAATCATATATAATTCGAATTAATCAATATTACACTGAAGTTGCAGACGCATTTGTTTTATATTTGTCGGCGGAGGAAATCAATTTCAAAATGTCGGGTCTAGTTTTGAAGTAGGAATGGAGCTCATCACATGATTTCTTCATGTTTGTCTTGGTAATCAAAATGGCTTTCAAAACAGCGAAACTTAACTGTGTTTTGTAAATTGTCCATATCTTATTCAGTAGAGAAAAAACTCTTTCTGTAGGTGTGTTACTTCCAGGTAAACATGAAACATATTCAATAATTATAGGGAATTTCGTACAGTTCAGATTGTTGTCACGGAGTGTGTGAACAACTCCACCCAACGGTCGTCAGTAGCAACATTTTAAACATTCCAGCTTGATATTTTTTCATCTATGACGTAGTTGGAAATAAGAGAAAACTCGTGGAATACGTCCGTATCTTGGTCATTGCTAAGAAATCCTTGTGTAATCAGCATATCCGTCTGTACTTTTGTTAAAGTTCCCCATTCAAACACTTCTAAGTCTGCAGTGAACTAACACCACTGATCCAAGTATTCTTTGCTAATCTTATAAAATTCAGCCGCCGCAGTTTCTGCGCCCTGAACAACAGCGTCAGTTTCTCGTAATTTTGTTATTAGATTACGGACGGTGTGAGGAAGAAAAAGCGAATTCTCTTTACGTGGCAATTTATCGCCAGAGACGCTTAATTTGTTTTGTAATTCTACGGCAGACACGCACTGTGCTTCAATTTTTAACACCGTTTGATGGACAATCGCTGCCTGTGCATGAAAAAGTAAATTCATATGCGTGATTTTCGAAAAGTGATTTAAAATATTTGGGCATTTATCGATGCTCAAAAAATAGCTTTTTAAGGGCTGAAATATTTTTAAATTTCTTTTAAACGACGGTATTAATGCGACCCGCCTGGTTTTGCTGTCGCCCAGCAGTTTCTGATACTCTGTGCTATTGGAATCATAGTTTTGTGTTAGCAGAAGAGCCAACATCGTGTTACGAGTGGAGACCGAAATGCACGCGTTTTAGCTCAAGCAGGCTAGCGTGAGGAGGGAAGCACTATACTGACGTGAGGTCTGGAACATAACAAGGAATGAGAATTCAGAAAGCGGACGTAATTAGTTTGATACTTAACTTTAATCCATTAATGATGAACGTCGCTCTTGACGGTACATGATTCACAATAGTGTCTGTTCAGAATAAATTCTTGAAGATATTTCTTATAGTAACTGAATATGGCGCCTTGCTAGGTCGTAGCAAATGACGTAAGTGAAGGCTATGCTAAACTGTCGTCTCTGCAAATGAGAGCGTATGTAGACAGTGAACCATCGCTAGAAAAGTCGGCTGTACAACTGGGGCGAGTGCTAGGGAATCTCTAGACTAGACCTGCCGTGTGGCGGCGCTTGGTCTGCAATCACTGACATTGACGACACGCGGGTCCGGCGTATACTAACGGACCGCGGCCGATTTAAAGACTACCAGCTAGCAAGTGTGGTGTCTGGCGGTGACACCACACATAGAACTCTTTGAGATTCCACTCGAACACTGTACACGTAAAAAATGACTAAATGACTAAATTTCCAAAATGATACATTTGAATTCCACAGGGAGACACTCTGAAGCTGCTTTGATCGCTTTGTGCTCTATATGGGCTCCACATCCAATCCCAATGTGTGTGATGGGTCCAATTTTGCGTAAACATAATTACTCTCTTTTCTATTCTTTCCTGCAAAATTGCAGTTAATATTATCTCCACAAAATGCCACAGTTTTCTTATTTAAATCATTGCATCACAATACTGTTTTTCAAATAATCGACAGCAATACCCGATGTTTCACCAGCCTGCTCATGAAATTCTAAAATCTTGACTTTCGCACCTTCATAAGTTAAAAAATATTGAATCAAAACAGGGAATGATTTTACTGAGCCATATTTTGAAGAATCCGCTATCTGTCGGAAGTGACGGAAACTTGACGCGTTCGCTCAGGAGGCTTCAAATTATACATACGTAAAGAAAATGCATTGCATTACTTTCTGGGAAACTCTCGTACTAATTTATATACTCGATTTACGTTATTTCTTTTTGACTTCATCGTTAGTAAATTCAAATGTTAAGTAAATACAGGATAACGAATAATAAGTACCAGAATGGGTTTCTTTTTGCAGATGATATCGTTGTTATTCAGTTGTGAAAACGGAATGAGAAAATCTTTAAACGCGTTTTCCGCTGCAGCGAGATCTTTTCATGAAATTTCAGTCTCCAACTTTCTCCTCGCAAAGAGATAATATTTTGTTGATGCCCACCTACATAGGGAGAAATGATAACCGAAATAAAATAAGAGAAGTCAGATATTGTACGGAGAGATTTAAGTGTTCATTTCTGCCGCGTGCAATTCAATAGTGGAACTGTAGAGAAATAGTATGAGAGTGGTTCGATGAACCCTCTGCCAGGCACTTAAGTGTACTCATGTAGATGTAGATATAGATTGGAAAGGAAGGTATCAGAATAGAATTAAATATTATCAACATTAATCAAAACATTCAAAAATTCAAAAAATTGGAGACGACGCCTCATGAGATTGCCAGGTTATAGAATACAGCAGAAGATCCTGAACTAGAAGCCTAATGGGAAAAAAGACACTGGAAGATCTCAGGTAAGATGGAAATCACTTCATGTGTATGTTCGGAACAGACAGTAGCCAAATCCTTTAAGCTAATGATGACGGTACGCAATTTTAAAGGCATTAACATAGCTATAGCGTCCAGCAACTGTTTTGTAAACGAAGTACTACAACCTTTTTAGTGGAATTGTCTGTCACAAATAGGTGGAGGCTTACTGTTATCAGTTAAGTTGTGCTAGTATGAACTGCTATTTTGCGTAAATTGGGCAGGTACTGCTTCTTATAATGAGTGACCCCCTAGCCAACACGGAAATTCGCGTGATGAGGTTAATAGGCACACCTTAGCACTATTGGTGGTACCAGTCAATAGGATTGTCACCTCCAAAAGTAACATCTTTTACATTATAATAATTTGATGTGGTTGTATTTAAATAACTCACCAAGGTAAGGGTGTACATCTCTGAAACAAAAATAATTTCTAAACTTTTTAAAGAATCCCTACAGAAGCAAAAAAATACCAGACATAGCTAACAGTGATACAAGTAAATTATTAAAACTGGTGATTGACACAAGCAAATGAATGTCAAAGGAAGAAAGGAAGATGACGGTTTACGTCCCTTCGACGATCAGGTGATTCGACATGGAGCAGAAGGATTTGGGAAAGAAATCGGTCGTGTCCTTTTCAAAGCAATCATCCGATAACCCACCTTAAGCTATTTAAAAAACGGCAGGAAACCTACTTCTAGATGAGCGGACGGATATTTGAACCTCCGTCCTTCCGAATACGAATCCAGTGTCTCGCCACTGTACCACTTCACTTGATAAACAAATGCCAACTGAGTTTTCTCATCTTAAGAGAGCTTAAGGTCAATCTGTTTGATTGTTAAAAACCATTCAACAGCCAAGACCGCATAAATCATTTTTTTTTTTATTTATGACATCCGGTTTCAACAGCCTACGCTGTCGTCTTCAGGTCTGTAAAAAAGTGCATAAAAACGGAATATGTCTCATAATTTAAGATGTAGCAATTTATACAATAGTCTAAATTTTTTATTATAGAAACAAGAAATTGACCTGCACATTTACATACCTTAAAATCTTTTGTTGTAAAACAAGTTCATTTTAAACTGACTTTAAGCACAAGATGTCAAGTGGATAAAAATAGCACCTTGTAAAAGATTTGTCATTGCTAAACTATTTAAAAACACAAAGCACTTTGTGCAACAGGATATGTCCATATACGTAAATATTGCTCACAGCTGCTTGTTGTATCATACAAACACAGTACTGCACTTGTAAATAGGACAGCATATGTATACAGTTGCGGTATTATGTACCGCATTTGTCTTAACTAAAGAAATTATTTTATGCGATCTTGGCTGTTGAATGACTTAAAAAATAAATGCCAAGACATCACAAGTTCTGCCCACTTTGAGCCATAACAAGACCCTTATCACAAGGCATCAAAACGGCGGAGAGTGTGAAGTGTTTCTGAGATTTTATCAGCTATTTTCTTCTGATCATAGCTCCCAAGCCAATGGTAATGGAGTTGCGTTATACTCGTGACGTCTGCGGCGTTTCGCAATGTCACAATTCTCCACCTAGACCGTTTTAAATGGCGAGCACCACAGGGAACTGGGACAATGGTAACACACGTGTACGCTCCACCTGGGGCGGAGCCAAATCCGCCAGTCCTGTATTATCGTTATCTGTGGTCGTCCTCTGGAGATTACATCTGGGAATTACACTGAAATCTACGTTTCAGAACACGTAGCTTTTGATAGCCTCGTTATTTTGCGGAGGCAGAGATTTCGCTGAAATTCAGTGAGAGTCTTCAATTTCCTCTGGTCGATTTGGAATCTCTGAAATTTCAAATTAGTGGACCCAGATGGCTGCCGTTTCTGTCTGAAGCTTTTCATACATTTGCATAGAAAAAAATCGTCACAAAAAATAAGTGTGCTTCAGACAGATCTGGAATGTAGAGAACTGCTGAAGTCTTTGACGCGTACTGCTATCTTTTGAATACGTGTGGAATCGGACATCCAGTTCTGTATAAAATCGGTTTGGTGTTTCGTAAGGCGTAAATGTAGTTTGTTGTGTAATGGAATTAAGCTGAGAGATGTTTTGGGAAAATTCGTTGATCACGATTAACTAACAGGAATGTCGTAAATTTTGAACAGGAAAGTGTTACAGCCAACAAAGTAAATAAGGACGTATTTATATCCGTGACAAGATAAAAAGTTATTGTCTCCGTGGAACTTTGTCAAAAATCATTACAGTCTGGACTACATACACTCATGCTCATAAATTAAGGAAAATTGCAGAATGTGGTGCCACAGTACGTGGCACTACACAAAACTGACGCTAATAGCATTGACACATAAGGAACACACACGACACAGATCTGTAAGGCCACAGTATTGGTGATAAGTTGAGAAAACTATCCGAAAAGCATGTGCTACAAAACGCCACTGTTTCCTGTGCATGTACGCCGTCATTAATATGGGATATTATCACCATGCACACGTACACAGACCGCAAAACGGGTTGGCATACTCTGGATTAGGTGGTCGAGCAGCTGCTGGGGTATAACCTCCCATTCTTGCACCAGTGCCTGTCGGAGCTCATGAAGTGTCGTAGGGTTTTGAAGGCGTGCAGCGATACGTCGACCAAGAGCAACCCAGACGTGCTCCATGGGGTTTAGGTCTGGAGAACAGGTAGGCCACTCCGTTCACCTGATATCTTCTGTTTCAAGGTACTCCTCCATGATGGCTGCTCGGTGGGGCCGTGCGTTATCATCCATCAGGAGGAAGGTGGGACCCACCGCACACCTGAAAAGGCGAACATACTGGTGAAAAATGACGTCCCGATACACCTGACCTGTTACAGTTCCTCTGTCAAAGACATGCAGGGGTGTACGTGCACCAATCATAATCCCACCACACACCATCAAGCCACGATCTCCATACAGGTCCCTTTCAAGGATATTAAGGGGTTGGTATCTGTTTCCTGGTTCTCGCCAGATGAACACCCGGCGAGAATCACTGTTCAGACTACCTCTACTCGTCCGTGGACATAACCTGCGACCACTGTTCCAATGACCATGTACTGAGTTCTTGACACTAGGCTTTACGGGCTCTCCTGTGACCAGGGGTCAGTGGAATGCACCTTGCAGGGCTCCGGGCGAATAAACCATGTCTGTTCAGTCGTCTGTAGACTGTGTGTCTGGAGACAACTGTTCCAGTGGCTGCAGTAATGTCCCGATTAAGAGTACCTTCAGTACTCCGTGACCGTCTGCGGGCACTGATGGTGAGATATCGGTCTTGTTGTGGTGTTGTACACTGTGGACATCCCGTACTGTAGCGCCTGGACACATTTCCTGTCTGCTGGAATCGTTGCCATAATCTTAAGATCACAGTTTGTGGCACACGGAGGGCCCGTGCTACGACCTGCTGTGTTTGACCAGCCTCTAGTCGCCATAGTATTCTACCCCTCATAACGTCATCAATATGTGTTCTTTGAGATATTTTGAACAAACAGTCACCATTAGCACGTCTGAAAACGTCTGCACACTTACTCGCTGCACCGTATTCTGACATGCACCAACACACCTCTACGTATGTGATCTTCTGCCAGGGCCACCGTGCGACGACCGCAGGTCAAATGATGCACCGCATGGTCATACCCCGAGGTGATTTAAACGCGCCAGGGTGTCTGCCCCAGGTGAAAATTTCATGGAGCGCCAAATTCATATTCTTGAAGGAAAAACCTTGTTTCACAAAGCGCCTTGAATACAGTGCACATTGGTCAGCAAGTATTCATATGACTTTGAAACGCATGCCTGTTGGTTTTTGAACATTCTGAACACATTGTAAGTTGATTTCTGAACGAATCATGAGTTGATTTTTGAATGCATGCAACGTGTAATTTGTTTCTCCCAGGGCAATCCCCATTGTGTTTAGAAATAAAAATCTTTCCTGCAGTCGAAAGGGGACAAGGCTATACAAGCTGAGCCAAATAAACTCAAATGGGTGAATGCCAATTGCTGCTTGTTTGCGTGGTTGATTGGATGTACAAATGATCAGTGTTCTTACAACTATTAGCGAAATCCATAGTTTCAGATTACTAGAGTGGAAATAAATGACAGACAAGAATAACAGGTAGTGAAGATTACTTATCTTTGACAGAAAATTTTTGCCAGATGCTACACAACCAGTTGTGCACTCCCCATTTAGCAACCACTTGAAGTTCTATTCTCGGAATAGCGTGGAAAACGCGTTGTACGAATATCTAATAACGCCTAACCGCGGAGATTAAATGCAGGATAACTGAACCTGTGATTCTGGAAGGGCTATTGAAGTTAACAGGAAAATAAGTTTTGACAACAGCAGGAATACTTACAGAATTAGTAATGACAAGATAGTGTGTTAGAAAGAGGAAGGAGAAGAAACAGGGACATTACACAAATTCCGTAGAGGAATATGACGATTCCAAATTTATATAAAAATTCTGTACTACTTTTCGATCCCATACTTGAGAGTGTATGAATGAAATGTCAAACTATTTCCTAACATAAAACTTTTTGCTTGTGGTAGGCGTAATAGGCATTTCATAATGATACGTCGTGAATAATTTTCGTCATGTTATTTATGTAAATGAAGTATATAAATTTGATCATTTGTGCCAACGCTGCCTGGCTTATTTGACATGTGTTATAATTTCTGAAATATAAAAAATATGGTTCAAATGGCTCTGAGCACTGTGGGACTTAACAGCTGAGGTCATCAGTCCCCTAGAACTTAGAACTACTTAAACTAACCTCAGAACATCACACACATCCATACCCGAGGCAGGATTCGAACCTGCGACCGTAGCGGTCGCGCGGTTCCAGACTGAAGCGCCTAGAACCGCTCGGCCACTTCGGCTGGCTGCAATACTAAAAGGGCCTATTCCGTTTTATCTAGCAAACAGTGGCAAAACAGACCCAATCAAATCGAGAAACCATACCAGTGTTGGGTACTATTCGTATTAACAGGTTTTTCAGTATTGGGCAATGACACTTTGATTTTACATATAGGAAAACGTTTGACAAACTTACATGAGGTAAGTTTTCTCAGAAAGGAAAGCGCTCCTTGAAAGCTGTAGCAAGATTAGAGAGAAAAAGAATGCCAGGGCCTAAGGATTGAAGAAATGTGTACTGTCTTGCTTGCCTCTTGTCTTTACTGGCTTTATGTTCCCTATATTTAATTTATGTCACACAAAATAGAAAGTTATTAGCTAATAGGCAATAAAGAGGGCAAATTTTCTGAAGACTTATTCTCCCAGTCACAAATAATCCCACCCAGTATTAGTTGCTTCTTTTTTAAGGTGGTAGGATGTCAAACCGGCCGACTGGGAGCAGGAGAGGCAACACAGAACATTCTAATTTACACTGTCCTGAATATAGATTTGGTGGCTTCCATTACAAAACATAAATGTTTGAATCCCATTGATCTAAATACAGTGACATGCGATAGAAAAATGCTGTGAGAATATGTGTGGCACTGCACTTTGGCACACTTAATACTAAATAATATTTCTTACATTTCCTCAAACGCATATGTTTTATACGTCAAACTCTTCAGAAATATGTAGGCTACAAAATTAATATATCTCTGAAAAATACATTTTTTTTTTAAATTTTTGACGTCCTGACTCAAACACCACAATCAAGTTTTTGCCCCAGTTCGGAAATATCGTAGATCCAGGACTGCTGGGGATTGGTTGAAGTGGATAGAAGAGGGGATGGACAGAGGGAAGGGGAAGGAGGGGAAAGACAGAGAGGGAGGGAAGGAGGATACAGACAGAGATGGGGACATAGGAAATGGACAGATGTAGCACATGAATAGGGATAGAGGACAGTAGGACATGGACAGAGAGAGAGTGGTGGTGTCAGGAGGAGATAGACATGGACAGGGGAAGAGGAGATGAACAGAGAAAGGGGAGAGGCGGAGATAGGCAGAGAGATGGGTGACTACGAGTAGTAGGTAGGGGAAGGCCAGAGACGGTGGAAATGAACATAAGGAAGTACAAAGGAGGACACAGATGGCAGAGGGAGATGGACATCAAAATAGGTGCAAAAGAGATGGGAACAACATGGTGAGGACAGGGGGATAGAGGAGGCAGAGAACAGGAGGTGGACAGTTCGAGAAGGGATGGGGGGAGAGGGGGATGGACCAATAGATAGGAGGAAACGGGCTGACAGAGGTGGGATGATGGGAAGGAAAGAGAGACAGTCTAAGGAAAAGTAGGACACAGAGAAGTGGAAGCAATAGATGTCTGCAGCTGTCGAACGTATATCGGGCGAAGCCGCAGGAAAAAGGTTATTTATATAATACATTCCATAAACCTCATAGACATCGTTTTCTTGCTATCCTCACATCTGGAACGCTGTTGGCAGTTAACATTGCAGTTCTGTGGCTAAAGTAGCTGTGTGTCAAGTTTTACAGATTCCCAGAACTTATAAAATACTAGGCCACCAAGCTGCGTCCTTGTACATCAAGACTGACGATGATTACACGCATTTTGGCTGGGTGACTGCTATCAACAAATTTTTTTGACTGCCATTAAAGCGTCAGACGTGCCTTTTTGTTGGGTGAAACTGTATTGATTTTTATGAATAAGATCTCTGGAGTAGATGAAATTCGTTATTGACCAAACTCTAGATGTACGGATTCAGTTAACACTATCTCAAGATCAGCTAGACTCAACTTGGCTCTGCACACTGAAGCACTACGAAGTACTTGTGAAGGAGCGATATTACCTATATTATCATACACTCGTCGGTATATACAAAAGCAATAGAGCATCAATACAACCGCATAAAATTAATAGAGCACCAGGATTAATCAATGTAAAGATAGCGAATGCTTTCAGGGCAGTATGCAACGGGCACCATTTCCATAACTATTAAAATATGAGAATAACGAACTCGTATGACCTAGTCAAATCTAAAGACGCCAGGCGGACTATAGACATCATTATAGAGTACAGAAACTGGCCACATTCCGCCGACTTCTGAGGAATAACTGAAAAGGGATAAGGTACTACTCTGTTGAATTATATTCTGATGGAAGCAAATCTGGCTACTAAGTGTCTTCAGGAATAGCAGTACTTTTCACCAAGAAGCTTTCTTATGAATTAAAGGTCAGATAGGATAATAAATGGTCAAATAATCAAGCAGAACAATTTGCATTTTAATAGTCGTATGAAATGGCGTTTGCCATGAGTGTAGTCACGAAGAGCAAGGCCACTATTAATGTTGGTTTGTTGCAAGTTCAACAGATTGTCTGGCAGGGACGTTGTTAGCAGAACTAATGAGCTGTTCGTAAGCTTAGAGGCCGATTGTTGTTGGTATTACTCGTTTCTTTGCAGTGGTGGCTTTCATCCTTTACAACGATTTGACTATAGTTTGGGAGCCAATGTAAGATGGGTAGCAGAGGGCGTTTCTACTTTATCGCATATTAAGATTATTTCCCGTTTCATTCATACAAGAAACGTGGGGAAGAGCGACTGCTGTACGCCTAAGTGCATGATGTGTCTTGCCTAACTGTACGTGCAAAATCTTTATGGCATAAATACATAGGAGGATGAAAAGTGTTCGTAGTTTCTGCTTTGAAAGACTATTCCTGAAAGTTTTCTAAAGACATTCTCGTGAAATATATTGCGTCTTTCCTACAGTGCCTGACAGTAAAGATTCTCAACATTTCTGTTAAAAGCTCTTGCTAATTAACCAAGCTTTGCGCGTATCGCTGTAACCTTCTCTGTACACAGTGGGTATCCCCTATCATTCAGAGCTCTCTATCTTGAGCAGTAATCAAGTAAATGCCATAGAAGTGTTTTGTATGCTATCTCTTCCGTACGCAAATTGCAGTATCCAAACGACCTAACAGTGAATCGCGACCTGCCATTTGTTTTACTTGTAACCGAGCCTATGTGGTCATGGCACTTCATATTTCTATGTACTTTATTCCACAAACCGTACGATGACCTGAGTGATACTAAATGAGACACCCCTTAGGTGCGAGGGGGTTGCCTGCCCTCAGGCGCTAGAGCAGCTGAGAGGTACCACTCAGCTAAATGGATGTCGAAGTCACTGAAGGTAAATTTTTAACATGCTTGACAAAGCTGCGTGTGCGACACCAAGGATGTTGCCAAACTTGGGGTTCTTAGAGCAACTTTTCACCTTTTATTCACGCACATGTCAGTGTTGCATCCCTCTGTGATCAAGCCACAGGAGGACGAGAAACAGGCGGGCTGAAAAAGTATAAACATCCTTTAATGCTTCAGATCACGTTGTGTTGTCGAGTGATTTTGAATCGTCACTAATTGTTCGAGCCTCCATATTAGAGCACAAAATTGCGGTCGCTCTACACAACAAATGGATCAGATAACATTCAGTGGAGCTGCAGCCCCACGATGTCCTTAGTGTATGTTTGGAACTTTCGGGTCTGTCAGCAGTCGACAAGAACATCGTACTATTGCTCATCGCGCTGCGAACTGTCGTTTTCGACCGCGAATTGTGTGGTTATCAACACCCTGAGGGAAGGAGCTGTTGCATTGGTGTCCTTTATGTCAGTCCTGAGGGCTTTTCGTGCTGACGTGTCTGGAATGTTTTCTTCGGCCACGCATAAGAGAACAGCGTGATTCGAGTGCTGGATGTCGCGATTCTGGCCCCTATAGCAGCGGCCAACATAGGGGGTGAAATGTGTGCAAGAGGAGGTGGACGACCTTCCATTCGTGTGACACGTCCACAATGGCGTTGGGCAGAATTATGGGGAATTTGGTGCCACTGTTACATCATTAACCCACACTACAGCTCACGTAAGCTTCTAAGCCCGCACGTCTCGATAACTTGCTGTTTAAAGTGCTACCCAGCTCAAGGGTGAAGTTGCAGGGAGCCATGCTTTTACGCCCTTACAAAGGGTGGTTGAAGGCACTTTTGAGCCAAATATCAAACTAATGATTCGCAGCTGGAGGACAGTTACAGTTTTCATAAAAGTGACAACTTTGTTTTTGTATTTTCTATAACAGAGGCAGCAACCAATGACCCACCAAACAGTGGATCTCTACCGTGTGTGCATTCCCGAACAATATGGAAGCCTGGTAGCGACAACAGCGAATATGGTTTTAATTGAGTTTCTGAGGAAGCTGCAGTGTGCTTGTCTTGTGAAAATACTTCGCGTGGATTCTCTGTTGGAAATGATCGACTTCGCATTCCTTTGTAGAATTTTAATTTTCTTGTGTCAGCGTTACTTGTAACATCTGGCTATAGTGTGGAACTGATCGGTCCTGGCGGTGCTCTTTGGATTTCGTGAATGACCTGCATGGTCAGAGTGACCATGGGAGAGGCGGTCATTCTGTTATCAGCTCCGGAACGGAGTGACATGAAGACGTAGCATTTCAATGGTAACGGATTGTTGCGGATTGGTCCTAATGGCAGGGTGTGTGAGTGCAGATGATGTGATGGCGTACACTGGGGTGTGGGCGCCGAGCGGGCTATCTGGCCTCGCTCGTTTGTCACTGAGTATACGTGCGGCTGGGAGGGTTCTTTCATTACGTAGGAGTGGAGGAGACTGCAATGCTTCCATGACGCCTTGCCTAGTAGCGATTACTTTAATGTACCGCTGATGCGTGTACTCAAGGCACGCCCTGTTTACTGCCTCTTGTGCCTGGTTGGAATGTATACACAGCAGTTGAGTGGGAGGGCAGTCAGCTCGAGCGTGATTTCCACAACAGTTCGCTGACTGCTTACATGATTAAATCTGAGACAGTTAAAACATTATCGCACAGAATGGACATATATATTCACCGGACAACGCATCCCATATACACTCCTGGAAATTGAAATAAGAACACCGTGAATTCATCGTCCCAGGAAGGGGAAACTTTATTGACACATTCCTGGGGTCAGATACATCACATGATCACACTGACAGAACCACAGGCACATAGACACAGGCAACAGAGCATGCACAATGTCGGCACTAGTACAGTGTATATCCACCTTTCGCAGCAATGCAGGCTGCTATTCTCCCATGGAGACGATCGTAGAGATGCTGGATGTAGTCCTGTGGAATGGCTTGCCATGCCATTTCCACCTGGCGCCTCAGTTGGACCAGCGTTCGTGCTGGACGTGCAGACCGCGTGAGACGACGCTTCATCCAGTCCCAAACATGCTCAATGGGGGACAGATCCGGAGATCTTGCTGGCCAGGGTAGTTGACTTACACCTTCTAGAGCACGTTGGGTGGCACGGGATACATGCGGACGTGCATTGTCCTGTTGGAACAGCAAGTTCCCTTGCCGGTCTAGGAATGGTAGAACGATGGGTTCGATGACGGTTTGGATGTACCGTGCACTATTCAGTGTCCCCTCGACGATCACCAGTGGTGTACGGCCAGTGTAGGAGATCGCTCCCCACACCATGATGCCGGGTGTTGGCCCTGTGTGCCTCGGTCGTATGCAGTCCTGATTGTGGCGCTCACCTGCACGGCGCCAAACACGCAAACGACCATCATTGGCACCAAGGCAGAAGCGACTCTCATCGCTGAAGACGACACGTCTCCATTCGTCCCTCCATTCACGCCTGTCGCGACACCACGGGAGGCGGGCTGCACGATGTTGGGGCGTGAGCGGAAGACGGCCTAACGGTGTGCGGGACCGTAGCCCAGCTTCATGGAGACGGTTGCGTATGGTCCTCGCCGATACCCCAGGAGCAACAGTGTCCCTAATTTGCTGGGAAGTGGCGGTGCGGTCCCCTACGGCACTGCGTAGGATCCTACGGTCTTGGCGTGCATCCGTGCGTCGCTGCGGTCCGGTCCCAGGTCGACGGGCACGTGCACCTTCCGCCGACCACTGGCGACAACATCGATGTACTGTGGAGACCTCACGCCCCACGTGTTGAGCAATTCGGCGGTACGTCCACCCGGCCTCCCGCATGCCCACTATACGCCCTCGCTCAAAGTCCGTCAACTGCACATACGGTTCACGTCCACGCTGTCGCGGCATGCTACCAGTGTTAAAGACTGCGATGGAGCTCCGTATGCCACGGCAAACTGGCTGACACTGACGGCGGCGGTGCACAAATGCTGCGCAGCTAGCGCCATTCGACGGCCAACACCGCGGTTCCTGGTGTGTCCGCTGTGCCGTGCGTGTGATCATTGCTTGTACAGCCCTCTCGCAGTGTCCGGAGCAAGTATGGTGGGTCTGACACACCGGTGTCAATGTGTTCTTTTTTCCATTTCCAGGAGTGTATGATAACAAAGTCTGGTAGAACCTGTGAGGCATACTGAAGCACACACTTGCCAAATGGTGCGGTAGTGGTAATTCTGTCCCTTATCATCTTTTTTGGCATTCGATGAACATTCACGAAGGTATAGGGTGAAACAATTGCGTGCAAGAGTTCTTCCTCACGTAATCTAATATCAGCTTTCACATTACACAACGGTGCCCATTTAATCTAATATCAACTTTTCTCATTACACTCTGGTGCGCAGTGATGTGACTTTGTGTATACACTATGTGATCAAAAGTATCCGGACACCTGGCTGAAAACGACTTAAAAGTTCGTGGCGCCTTCCATCGGTAATGCTGAAATTCAATATGGCGTTGGTCCACCCTTAGCCTTCATGACAGCTTCCACTCTCGCAGGCATACCTTCTATAAGGTGCTGCAAGGTTCCTTGGGGAATGGTAGCCCATCCCTCACGGAGTGTTGAACTGAGGAGAGGTATCTACGTCGGTCAGTGAGGCCTAGTACGAAGTCGGCGTTCCAAAATATCCCAAAGGTATTCTATGGGATTTAGGTCAGGACTCTGTGCAGGCCAGTCCATTACAGGGATGTTATTGTCGTGTAACCACTCCGTCATAGACCGTGCATAATGAACAAGTGCTCGATCGTGTTGAACGGTGCAATCGCCATCGCCGAAATGCTCTTCAACAGTGGGAAGCAAGAAGGTGCTTAAAACATGACTGTAGGCCTGTGCTGTAAAGTGCCACGCAAAACAACAAGGGGTGCAAGCCCCCTCCATGAAAAACACGACCACACCTTAACACCACCGCATCCGAATTTTACTGTTGGCACTACACACGCTGGCAGATGGAGTTCACCGGGCATTCGTCATACCCACACCCTGCCATCGGATCGCCACATTGTGTACCGTGATTCCTCACTCCTCACAACGTTTTTCCACTGTTCAGTCGTCCAATGTTTACGATCCTTACACCAAGCGGGGAGTCGTTGACGGTCTCCGTCAGTCAGCGGATGAGGTCGACCTGTACGCTTTTGTGCTGTACGTCTCCCTGCACGTTTCCACTTCACTATCACATCGGAAACAGTAGATCTAGGGATGTTTTGGAGTGTGTAAGTCTCGCGTACAGGCGTGTGACAAAAGTGACACCCAATCACCTGACTACGTTCGAAGTCCGTGAGTTCCGCCGAGCGGCGCATTCTGCTCTCTCGCGATTTCTAATGACTGCTGAGGTCGCTGATATGGAGAGTAGATGGTAGCAGAGTGCAGCTAATATGAAAAACGTACGATTTTGGGGGTGTCCGGATACTTTTGATCACGTAGTGTTGATCTTCAGTTGTTAAACTGGAACTACAGGGACTGTACCAGTAGGTTGCCACTGGAAGCAGTCTACCAACGTTTCCTGCGTGTTCTTCCACATATGTACCTGTATATACAAATGTTGCTGACGTCACTGTCTCAATACATGTTATTTACTGCATAAGTTGACCGAGCGAAGGGACCACCATTGTTTCGAGGTGGTGCGTACAACGTTACTATGAATAAGTTTGATTTAAGATCGTGTAGTCATAGTTGCAGACGATCCGCCGCTGCCGTAGTCCTGGTTTCTTAGACAACAACTGTAAAATTTAACTATAAAGTTAAATGAAAAATAAATCCAGTATAATGTTTCAGCAGAGTATTACGATCTCAAAGTAAATCAAAGCATCTTGACAAAACTGAAATAAGTAGTAACATACTTACAATAATGAAATGAATCCTACTCAACAAGCTACATGCTTTCTGTCCAAATACTCACAAAGTACTGACTGTGCCAACATGGCTGACCCTATACTATCTTCTAAACAATCTCGAACAATCCTCAGTATTGCTGTAAAGGGTTTTTTAATAAAATTACAATGAAAACTGTTATGTAAATATTAATGTCTCATTCCATCAGTTGCATTGACACTTATAGAACGAATACATATAACGAACTTTAACCGTTTGATATTTTATAAATGTGAAAAATACTCAAATGTGAAATCTTAACAATACTTTGGATGTTTTTATTAATTACACAAGATTCATACTGAAGTGAACATTCCTACCAATTACAGGACCTACACTCTTCAACACAATTTCAGTGTACTAATTATCTTATTAGCAACTATTCCACAAGTACATGTTTATCTACACCCCTATCGTATTTACGTCAGAAAATATTTTTTAAATCGGTTTTAATGGACTGTTACGTCTCATGCGACACTAGAAGCGCTTGACAAGTACTGAGTGAGGGAAGGCTCTACAGCTGAGAGGCACTTTAATTGCAAAGCGTTACCTACGCACTGCTGGCTCCTTCCCTTGGTTGCTGGTTGTACTGCTCCACGGCCAACGCTGCTCGCTTGTCGCTCTTCTGCTCTTCTATGCGCTCCTAGGTCCGTTACTGTACAGATTGTACTACACACGCGGCACCGCTGATTGATGTGAAAACTTGTCGCAGCTGGAAAGATCATTGACAACTGTCCTCCACGACTGCTGAGTGTATTGGCTCTCTCCCTGTCGTGTGGGGGCTTCGCCGCCAGGTGCAAGTTCTCTTTTAAGTGACGCTATGTAGGCGACTTCCGTTTCAGATGAAATGACGATGAACGTAACACAACGCTCAGTCCCCGAGCGGAGAAAATCCCCTACCCGGGCGGGAAAAGAACTCTGGCCCTTTCAGTTGGCATCCAGCCACGCTGACCCGGCAGCTACCGAGGCGAACAGTGAAGTGGCTGCCGGCAAGTAGGCAGGATTGCTGCCTTTCCCATAGGGCCCACTGTGCATCTTTAGAACTTGTCATTCGAAGGAAAACTATTCCATTTCCTTTCGATCGCTTGTTAGTCGTAGTTTCTAAGTTCCCAGCATTGAGATGTTGTAGTAGTTGTTGTTGCTGTTTTTGTTCTTGTAGTCTTCAATCTGAAGACTGGTTTGATGCAGTTCTCCACGCTGGTATACCCTCTGCAGGACTCTTCAACTCTGCACAACTACCGCAACCATTTGAACTTGCTTGCTATATTCAAGCTTTGCTCTTCCTCTACCGTTTTATCCCCCTGCCCCCCCCCCCCCCCCCGACATTTCCCTCCATTAACAAACTGACGATTCCAAGATGCCTCAGGATGTGCCCAGTCAGTCGATCCATTCTTTGAGTTCAGTTGTGCCACAAATGCCTCTTTTCCCCATTTATATCCAGTACCCATCTAATCTTCAGAATTCTTCTGTAGCACTACATTTCAGTAGGTCCTGTTAGCGTCTTTGTCTGAGCTACCTATCGTCCATGTTGCGCTTCCGTACAAGGCTACGCTCCATACAGATTTATATTACTAAACGGATACGACCACCCGGTCCTAGTTGCAGGCTGTCTATCTAACACATTTCAGGGGCACATTTAACGCAATAAGTATTAATATTGGTATATGCCTTGAGGTAACATAGCCCTCCCGCCGGAGGTTCGAGTCCTCCCTCGGGCGTGGGTGTGTGTATTGTTCTTAGCATAAGTTAGTTTATGTAGTGTGTAAATCTATGTATCGATGACCTAAGTAGATTGGTCCCTTAGGAATTCACACACACGTTAACATAGTCCACAACACGCATATTCCACAGTCTATATCCATGCAGTATTTGAGAATGGAAGGACGTAGCGACAACCAACAAACTTAATACGTAATTTCATTCGAAACTTCTTACCGCTGACATTCCTCACAAAATAATGAAAAGAACAAAGTTTACCCTTACTAAATTTAATGTTCATGGCACCAAAATGTCAGCATCAGGCATGATATTTAACTTATTACTTCCTTGCTACCGTTTCACACATTCTAAAGTAAAAGAACCGACGCACCACGAAGGACTCATCCAAATCATCACAGCAGCGTCGTGCTTCGAAATGAGCCCCGATGGGCAGTGAAAACGTGTCAGGAGGCGCCCGGGACAGCTGTGGAGAAGTACACTGACTTTCGCCCGCCATACGGCCCGACATCCGGGATTTCATTTCATAGCAGGATCTGCCGGCCGCTGTGACAGAGCGGTTCTAGGCGCTTCAGTCCGGAACCGCACGATTGCTACGGTCGAAGGTTCGAATCCTACCTCGGGCATGGATGTGTGTGACGTCCTTAGGTTAGTTAGATTTAAATAGTTCTAAGGTCTAGGGGACTGATGACCTCAGATGTTAAGTCCCATAGTGCTCAGATCCATTTGAACCATAGCAGGACCCGTTTGGTTGTCATCTGCGGCACGCTTACAGCACAGCGACAATTCGACGATATTCTACGCTCCTTTTTGTTGCCCTTCATGGTACGCGACCGTGGGCGAGAGTTTTTACTGCTTGTCTTCGTGCTTGTCAAAACCCTACCTAGGTCTTCAAGGTCGCCAGATCTCTCTCCCCAATTAAGGGGAGCCGGAGGTGCCTATGCTGCCCATGTTAAAATCACTAAGTTTGAGGAACATTTATGAATAAACTACCAAATAAAAAAATTTGATTTTTTTTACATATAGAGTGGTTTAGTATTGCAGCTATGACAGAGGGATTTTGGAGTATCTTTTCTAGTTTCCTTCCAATTATTTTTTTATTAATGACCCAAATTTTTTTACAAATAATTGCTTTATAGTTAAACTGAAATGAAACTACTGAACATATTGCCAAATGGCTGTGTTACAATGTAAGTTTGACCACTAGGAGTGCTGTATAAAAATTTCATCTCTCTAGCTTGAGTGGATTTTGAGAAAATGTTCCTTATATTCGAAAAATTCTAATTTACGGAAATGGCTATCAAAGTTTCTCAGTACATTCCTGCACTATAGGATGGATTATCAGGGTCTTCTTCTTCATCCTCCAAAAGCTTCCTCTTCTGTCTTCTTTTCTGGCCTGTTGTTCCATCATACTTCATATGCCTTTCTCTTCTTTCTGCTCCTCTTATCCTTTCTCTGTCAATATTTCTTAGTGCTCGTACAGTGTTCACCCCAGCTGCAAATCCTAATGCCTTCAGAACTTCACACTTCACACTGTTCCCTTGGTTGTAGGTTGCAATTGTATAATAAATGCCAAAGTGCAGTGTTTTTATGCTTACAAACACCCTTTTAGGAATCACTTTCCAAATCAAATTGTTTACGCTCTTTGGGATTCTGCGTCTTTCCGTGTAGACATTTGTGTAACAATTCTGGCTGTGCTAAGTCATGAAAAATTGGTTTTATTGCATTTATCACAGCTGCTGGCAAACCATGTTTGTGATCATAGTCCTTTTTTGCATTATGTTTGCACCAGGAATCTTTTGGGCACAGGCTGTGTTGAGGGAATTCATTGGAAGAGGCAGTATGAAGGAACAATGCCCACACTGCTTTTCGCATGTCACTAACATTACTAGTATTTTGCCTTATAGCATACCCATAGTATCTCTGTAGACGTTCAATCACCTCAGTAAGCCTGCCTCTCCCTCCTATTGTCTTTTCATCACTGAGCTTACTTGAACCCAAACTTTGTTTGAGCCTTCGAAGCTGTGCACCCATACGCTTTTGCACATGCCCAATGCATTCCAACTTTTCAACTACAAATTCATTTCCATATGGTTTCAGTTCCTCTATAGTCTTGAAACCTTTGGAGTCACCATCCCCAAGGTAGTATTTGCTAGAAGATGTCACAGGGCTACTGCCGGCCATGTGTTGCTTAGCAGACGAAAGCACTGTTACAGTAATTGTAGTATCGAAACTTAGTATAAGTGTTAATATTCTTTTCCCTTCGTTCTTCCTCTTCTTATATAAACGGTTACTAAAACGTGGCATCGTAACCAGAACAACGCTTTACACAAGAAGCATAATACTACCAACAACAGGCGCAACACTGAACTAATTCAAAACGGTAAACAGCAAAGAGACGATGTTCCGCGCTCTTAGCGCTTCATTTGTCACAGAAAACAATGTAGCCAACGCTTGCACACTCGCTGTATGCGTAACATAAGGCGCTGTATGCGTAACAGGCCGAGAAAATCCCAAGCAGTTCGCCAGGAAGTCACGAGAGGGTGTTAGATGCATTCAGCGGCCGCCCATTTCCTCTGCAGGCGTGGGGGAAAATGGTAATAACTCCACTTCTAGGGCGAGTAGAACAATAATTCAAAGTTTACATTAAAGAGGAATGTTCCAATTAATTTTCGGTAGCAAAAAAAATCGTAATTTTTTGGATTTGACCACCTCCGGCTCCCCTTGAGAACGTTTCGAGCGATATGGGCAGGGCCGTCCTACCAGCTCAAGAGTTTGACCATCTATCGCGCCAGTAGGACAGAATTTGGCACGATGTCCCTCAGGAGGACATCCAACAGATCAATCAGTGCCAAGCCCAGTAACTGCTCGCATAAGGACCAGAGGTGGACCAACGTGTTATTGACTTGCTCAACTTGTGAAGCTCGTCCTCTTGAATAAATCATCGAATTTATTTCCGAAATTGTAATCATATGTTTGTCTGTACATGTACGTTACATCTACCAATTTCCGCCCCATGCGAATTATTCTTTCGTGGACGGACAAAACAAGAAGAGGTGCAGATACGGAAAGGTGTCCGGCAAGGTTGCGCACTATCCCCTGTTATCTTTAACGTATACATTGAAGAGGCGCTGAAAAAAGTAAGGGAAAATTCACAGACAGGTGTAGTAATTCATGGCCAACGAATAGATATGATAAGATATGCCGATGATATAGCTGTCCTGGCTGAAAGTGAAGAAGATCTTTTAGTCCTACTGAATAGAATGGATAAAGTTATGGGTGAAGAATATAATATGAGAATTAATAAAGCAAAATCAAAAGTAATGGCATGCGACAAAGAAGATCAAGTGAAAGTCCAAGTTCATGTAGGCAATGAACTGCTTGAACAAGTTGATAAATTTACTTATCTGGGCAGTAATATTACCAGGGATGGAAGGAGAAAGGCAGAAGTGAGAAGTAGAATAGCTGAAGCAAAGGCTGCTTTTAACAAGAAGAAAAACATATTAACATCTAAGAGCATCAGCCTTGAAATCAGGAAAAGATTTTTGAAATCATATGTGTGGAGTGTGGCATGCTATTGGTGTGAAACATGGACTCTCGGGACGAAGGAAGACCAGAAGCTAAATTCTTTTGAAATGTGGTTCTATAGACGCATGCTCAAAATAAAACGTATCGACAAGGTCACAAACGAAGTGGCTCTGGACAGAGCAGGTGAGAAGAGAAGCTTCTGGAGTTTCATTGTTAAAAGAAGAGTGCAATTTACAGGCCATCTATTAAGACATAAAGGACTCCTGAACACAATCATAGAGGGATATGTTGAGGGAAAAAGACCAAGAGGAAGACCACGACTGAGGTACATGGATCAAATCGTGAAAGATGTGGGATGTAACACCTATAAAGAAATGAAGAGAAAAGCTGAAAGACGCACAGAATGGAGACAAGCTGCCATTGTAGCTGTTGCAAACCAATCCTTGGATTGACCACTGCAGAAGAATAAAATTTGGATTATTTGGGATTTTTTTTTGGGGGGGGGAGGGGGCGGGTCGGGAGTTACTGTTACCTTCAGAAAGGACTTCCTAACACTTAA
Organism: Schistocerca cancellata; assembly: GCF_023864275.1. Classification (NCBI taxonomy): domain Eukaryota; kingdom Metazoa; phylum Arthropoda; class Insecta; order Orthoptera; family Acrididae; genus Schistocerca; species Schistocerca cancellata. The sequence continues at coordinate 850,897,475 of NC_064628.1, forward strand.
ATTTATATTAGATGTTAAGAAATTCCTCTTTTTCTAGAAATATTTTTCGTGCTATAACCAGTCTGCATTTTATATCCTGTCTACTGTAGCCATCATTAGTTATTGCCCAAATTGTGATTTAACGCTCCTAACTGACTGTTGTTCCACGTTCAAGGGAATCAACACGGATAACACCATCACAGTTTCAAAACATAGATGTCATGATTTTTCCATCTGAGGGCGGCGTTCACCCTTCTTAATCTTACTGGAAATCGAATCACGGACGATTACCATAAATGGCTTGAATTCCCAAATTTTATTTCGAGTGGCACATTCTGCATAAGAACTGAGTTGTTTAAATGGCAATGACCCACCGTCTGCACAGCGTTCCAGTCTTTATGCTGTAACAACGCAACCGCTCACCGCTAATGCTTCCCGCCAACCGAAGTAGTAGAGCAGAGTTTACTGAAGAGTCCGACATGCCAGTGATGTCATCTGCTGAGGATTTCCGAAAATGATGGCACTATTTTCCATTCAACGCTCACCACTGGATGCTACTGAAACTTATACCGGATGGTGTTTCGTCATAGGTAACAGCATCATCTGCAAAAAATTATGGTTTGCAACTAATACTATTCTCTAAGCCATGGACGTATGATATCTACAGTGGTCCTATTCTATTCTTCCAGGGAACATCAGACACTGTGACAAATAAGTGACTTAGCTTACTCTCCATCCGGTTTAACGTTCTCTGCCCTGCCTGTCAGATAATTTTCAATTTGCTCGCATGCCAGGTAAGATATCCAAAGGATGTACTTTCTTTGGATGGCGTCAGTGTAGTATCAAATCAAAAGCTTTCTCTTAGTCTACAAACACCGAATCATCGTGGTTTCCTCTATCCGTCGAAATGAGTATCCCATGATCGATATTTCCGGACCCAGTGTTAATTTCCATGGAGGACGTTATTTTGGTTCATTCCATACTGCAAATTAATAACATGCAAAAATTGGCTAATTGTGTGAACACATGTCACATCAGCGCAATTTGTTTGTACGGCGGAAGCCGAACTATGAAATAATCGCTGCACAGTGCAAGAGACATCAGCAGACATATCAGCAGCCCTTCAACCTTCAGACCTCTCTCACTAAGTCTTGGAATTGCAGCACAACGTAATAATGTACAAAGCTTTTTGGACTTACTTCAGAGTCAAATATAATTTTTCTATAGCATTTATTGCATTTCTTAGGCATTATTGTTTTATGCCGTCTTTAATTAAACTGAGCACGAAATGAAACTGTTTCGTCTGTACACGACAATAGACTCCGAGTAAGTTTTTCATCACTAAACAAATGTGTTTTATCAATGCTCTGTAACAGCCTTCTGCAGCTCTACTTTTATATAAAGGCATTACCGGCTTTCGGACTTTCCTGGAATGTAACACAAAATGCCATCATACTCCTCTTCCAATAACAGCGTAATAATCGCGCTGGGGATACCAGACATCTCGGCTGGCAAAGTTCTTTCAAGCGACCGCATCGCTTGTCTGTCGCTGCGTTCCGCAACAAATTGACTGCAGACGACACCATTGCTGTTTGTCGTTTGTAGTTGTGGTCGTTCGCTGTCGCCGCGTTCGGAATCGCAACTTCAGAGAAAATTTTTTAAAGTCATCAGTCTCTCGACTGATTTGATGCTGTCTGTCTTTTCCAGTCGTGTGCTAATCTTTCCATCTCTACGTAACTTCACCCAGAATCTTCTATAATTTGTTTTGCATATTCTAAAGCCGCGCTGTAGCCGCGTGGTATAGGGCGTCTTGTCACGGTTCACGCGGCTTCCCCCGTCGGAGATTCGAATCCTCTCTCGGGAATAGGTGTGTGTGTTTCATTAGTGCAAGTTAGATTAAGTAGTGTGTAAGCTTAGGGACCGATGACCCCAGCAGTTTCATCCCACAAGAACTTACCACAAATTTCCAGTTTTCCATATTCTAATATTCGTTCACCATTATTTTCCCTCTGTTGCACTTTCCCCCACCCAGCTTAATTATGCATGAATACTGTAGCATATTTGCCGTACCCTCCGGTCATTCTCTTCAGAATCTTTCATAACTCCTTTCTTCTCCAGTTCTTTTCAGCACTTCTTCATTTAATATTCCATCTGGCCACTTCACTACCACCACATTTCAGATGCATATTGTCTCTTATTTTACTGTTTGCCGTTGGGTCCGTATTTCCCTTCCAGAAAGCGCTGTAAGATACACATACAAGTGTTTATCAGGAGTCTAAACGAATGGTTACACTGGTCGTCAGCAATTTTGCATATTTTGTAAGGTACGGGAAGGTTATAATTAAAGTGCAGCTGTTCGCGGCGGTCCAGTGTGGACTTAACTATCGTTTGTCAGCCAAATGCGGTACATAGCCGCGCGGAGTGGCCGCGCGGTTTTAGGCGCCATGTCACGGGATGCGCAGAACCTCCCGCCGGAGGTTCGAGTCCTCCCTTGGGCATGGGTGTGTATGTGTTGTTCTTAGCATAAGTTAGTTTAAGTAGTATGTAAGTGTAGGGACCGATGACCTCAGCAGTTTGGTCCCTTAGGAAACCACACACATTTGAACATTTTGCAGTACATACACTGATGCGCTAATGACGAGCCTATTTATGCTGGTAAGAAGTTCCAATTTTGGCCACAAGGTGCAAATCTGGCGCTTTACAGTAACTCATCGACGTCTCCAGTGCTCACACTGAACAAATTGTGTAAGCAGCGTTTAACAATAAAAATCAATATTATGCAGTTCTCACTTGTCAGATATTTTCTGCCCACATCCCATTCCTAATCCATTAAATATGGAAACATTTCTGTACGTCTTTCTTGCATTCAAAACGCCAGATTTTCACCTGGTGACCAAAAATGGAACTAATTTGTTTCGGTATAAATCGGTTCCGCTTTAACGCGTTAGAATATCTAGCCAGTTTCGCTGCCACACGATGATTACAGCCCACACTGGACCTTTGTAAGTAGCTGCACCTTACTTACAACCACCCATTACTCCATTTCCTACAAGTTTTTGATTGCAGAATCAAGTGCACACTTACAGATGTAGTATCACGTGAGATTTTTGAGATATTTACTATTGCGTTTTGCTGTTTTTCATTTCCAGTTGATTTTGTTATTTTCTTGTCACTGTTACTTTAATACTAAAGTCTTCTGGCGTTATCAGCTGAGTCAAGGAGTCGTTCTGCGGCGACGTTTCGACAAGTTTTCTCCTCGTCATCTTCACGCGAAGTGTCGCATTCATGTCCAGTTCATATCTTTATAGGTGTTGAATCGCAGGCTATTTTGCCTCTTAAAGAACGCTCTAATGTGAGAGCGGCGAACGCAGTGGATGGAATAGATAAGCAGAACCAAAATACGACGCCAGTTGATCGTTGGAGGGCTGACACATTATCTGCTAATCCAGTAATGCTGGTAACTGATTGGTTACGCATGGGGATCGTACCAACCTGTACCGCATCAAAACAGCCTGAAGATGACGCAATGAAGCGTCGAAACTGGTAGCGACAAAATAAAATAAAATCATAAGGACGGCTGTAGGTGTTTTTATTTTTTGTCACGATAGTAAACGGCCGTCGTCCCAGAGACGTCCTGCTAAAAGGGTGGACATACAAAACACCCCGTCGGAGGTTCGAGTCCTCCCTCGGGCAGGGGTGTGTGTATTGTCCTTAGCGTATGTTAGTTCAAGTTAGATTAAGTAGTGCGTAAGCTTAGGGACCGATGATCTCAGCAATTTGGCCCCATAAGACCTTACCACAAGTTTCCAATTAACATCCGGTCTTACCTTTGGTTCTTTAGTAGATAAGAAGGAAATATGAAAGAATGATCTTGCTAATGGGGCCATCTAATATAAAGATCATGATGTGATGATCTACTGTGATTTAAAAATTGCAGATTAACAGGCTGGTTGTACAAAATGCTGTTGTTTTCTATGTTCGTAGGCTAGCTGACACGTCACAAATCGTTACATTCTTAAGGAATGTCCTATGACACCAACATAGGACAGGTGAGGAAAGTATTAACAATAAACGATTAGTAGCGCAGAGTAGAGTCATTCTGCCTCTGCCTCATATTAACTAACACCCGAAGAAAAATTTCGCTAAGTCAGTCATTTTAAGGACGTTATCCCCAGATAACTGAGGCAAAGATGAAAGAAGGTGTATTTATCTAACCTAAGATCTGAAAATTGTTAATGGATGAAACCTTTAATGTTACACCCACGAATGTCGAGTAACATATTTAGACTTCTTTCAGAACCATTGTTCATGGCTTTTTTAGGCAACAGAAGACAAAATAATTATAATTATACAGTGAGTCAACTGTTGGAAAATGTGGCTGCTGTTAGCAATGAGCTGGGTGGACGCTACAACGAAGATTCTTACCATTGAACAACGTTGGAATGGACAATGGAGCTCTTCAATGATGAGCGATGTCGGTGATTTTTGTTTAGAGAGACAGAAGTAAAGCATCCTTATTCCATTTCTCAACGTAAACTGACATTACCATTTCCGATAATACTTGAAACGTCCCCTTAGAAAATTAAGAATGACAGTGCTGGAAAAATTCATGCGTTATTTGATTTTCAAACAGCTGAGCAAATTTGAACGTACTCAGATCCTTCTCTCTTTACTTATTCTGATCATCACTAAACTGACACACAATATTTTTACCGCAACGCAATCTGACTTTCAATAATCCCTACGAAAGAATGGCCCTGAGTAACAATAACCTATACCTTTCATGACTCACTTACCTCACAAAAATCTTCGTTACTCGAACCACTGCAATACAGCGAGCGTCAAAACTGCCAGCTACATAAAAGATTCTAACTACTGAAGGCACTAACTACTGATAGACATAGTTAGCAAATGAAAGATTTTGATAGAGAACAAACAATGTATTTACCTCAATAGTGTTCAAAAGTCATAATGTATATATCAGTTCATGACATTCAGCCTTACAAATTTCCTTTTCTGATGGAAACACGGCCAGATCGTCCGCTCTCAAAACTCTGCCATCTCTCTCCCGACATCCACCACTGCTGGCGGCTCACCTCCAACTGCGAACGCTACGTGCTGTTCACATCCAACTGCCCAACACTACACAAGCGAATATTCCAACAATGAGTCCAACCAACCACAGACTGCACAGAGCGAAGTCAGCGATTTTCATACAGAGCACTACGTGGCGTTACCAACATAAAAACCTAAACAGCTTACTTACATACTGACCTTTTTGATAATATATGCATTTTTTGTGTGATGAGATGATTGCTTTCGTCTTTTATGTGTTAGAATAATTTTACTTTTATTAATGTTCAACCTACAATCTGAATTAAATAGTTAAGATTTCTTATTGTTTTGTACCACGGAAATCTGGTTGCACGTTTGGATTCAGCACCTAAAAATCTGGTAAAGCCAGAAACCAGATGCAGGTAAAAGTCTCAATATTTTGGCCTCGTTTGATATAGGGGTATGTGCAAGATAGAAAATACCATCATAAAGTATCAGTCAAGCGTAAAAATATTGTTACGGCGGGCCAGAAGAGGAAGGATATAGCCAAGACACTATTGCAAAATCCGTGTAGATGACGATGAAAAAAAAGTTGTGGACAGCGAAAGCATACTATAGTAATTACTACTTTCCATTGCCCACTTACAGGACAGACGGGTGCTGGCTGGATTTCATAATACAAGAAACGCCCGAGCCACCTGAGGGAAGTCCTTTCAGGTGGCTGCGGGAACTTGAAACAAGCTCTGCTGGACGACAGAAACAGCTGGCCGTGATTTCCTTTGTGACAGAAGAGAGGGCTGCCAGCGCACGCACGCAAGCTTGTTTAACGCAAGTGTCCCGCACAAGTTTTCGCCTAGAGATAAGCACTCATTTCATTACTAACGGCATTATTGTCATCATGATGATAGTACTCTATGCCAACGATCCATCTTGTATCCAAATAAACAATACTGGTTTCCCATTATTTTATGCACACAACATGAATTTTATACTTTTTTTGCTGTGTCATTATCTTGAGACCTAAAGAGTCGTTTCTTGTTACCTGTTCAGTGTGTGGTATTTATATGCTATAATTGTAGCCCCTACATCTGTTTGCCACTTTAATAAAATTTCTCATCTGATTTCTGTAAAATGTTTTTCGTTCTCGTATTACTAAACGAATAATCATCGTAAATTATGGAACTTACCTCGTAAGTTACTGTTGTCGTCAGCATAACTAATGTATCTCCATTCATATTCCACTGCAGAGACCAAACTAAACCCAGTTCCTTTGTCTAGCAACAATTCACTCACAATTATAGAATAACAAATAATTCGACTGGAATGTTGCCACAGTAGAATTTCCAACGTAAAAATTATTCACTGGAATTATATTTTTTTCTTATAAACACGAAACCATTTTCAGTCTAAGAGTTGTATACAGATTATTACTTGTAAACTGATAACAGCTTCAAAACATGTACCCAGTGTTATAAGTTAATGGCAGTATATGTACAATAAGCATCACGGATACGTGAAATGCAAATAACATATAGTGAAACATGTGAAATTCATTACTCACACTGAAATAGAGTGGAGAAAGCAATATAAACAATAAGAAGCAATTATCTCTGCAGATAGTCATTCAGAATCAGATCACGTTACATCATTCTTCTTTGTTTTTTGGATAAGTTCCGTAACATTAGTTCCAGATAAGTAATATAATTATTTACTTGTATTTCTCTTATACGCCACGTGTGTCAACTGGCAGCATATACAAAAGGAGTATTTTTATTATGCACTGCAATGTATTACACTGGACTGTACAGTCTCTTCTCTACCACACGGTTGAGATAAAAATATTAACAGATGCTGCCATGGATTCTTGACGGAACAATTTGAGATTTAATATTATAAGCAAAAGATTTGAAAATTGTTACATTAACATATGCATGGAACAAATGAAATTTCTTCCATTTTTCAACCTTAAATATAAAAGTGGGTAATTAGTCTATACAATTTAGTTAGGACGAATATTAATAAGGAGTAAACCCAAAGTCCTCCTGAGACACTTTATGTATCTAAATCAAAAAACCATTTATAAAATCGCTTCTGCTGTCGACCACTCAAGATGCATAAAGCAGACAGGAGTACATACTTGGTTCAGAATCAAAATAAAATATAGCAAGAGTTACTTGCATCTGCGCGATTAACAACACTACTATAGCAGAAGAGAAAAAATAGCCACAAGTATTAGTAATATGCCTGAAACAAATGCATAGCGGCTCTAACCACTGAAACACATCGCTAAGTTTATTGTAAATCCCTAGTACTACATGTTTTCATATGCACTAATATTTGACCAAGATGATATTTTAAAAATGATTTCTTGCATTTTAATTAGTTTCTCCATTTAATTGCTATTTTTCCACTGCTTTCCACATTAATCATTGCACTATATTTTCATTCCATCATTTACTTGTTGTTTTTCCTTCATAGTTTCACTGATTTGTTCTTGGAGTTTCAGTCAATCGCCTTTTCTAATTATTTTAATTTTTCTTTTATTTTACTTTGATGGTACTCACATCGTCAGTCGTATAAATTTCTAATTTTTTTTCTTTTGAACTGATTTGGATAAAATAAGATTTTAATATCAGAGATAAAATATTTTCAATCAAATTCGCATCTCCTGGTTACGTTTAGCAAAAGCTCGTGATAATGTGATGTTGAGGATATTTTCAATCAAATTCGCATCTCCTAGTTACGTATAATGCACATACCGTATCTCCCTTATCACTGCAACAACTTGTTATAGTATGATTAATGTTCATAATGAATGGAAGTATTGAACTGCCTCTCTGATACAGATCAGTAGTGAGCCACAACCCAGTGAGCAAGGTTCAAAGAATGATATTCTTCTTTAATTGCACGCATGGTTAGCAGAATTGAACTCAGGAATCATGATAATACTCTCAAGTCCACAATCGTTCCACTAAACCACTCTGACAAAATCCGGTAAGGGGCACGTACATTGTTATCCACACTCATACACAGCCATCAGTTTCTGCCAAAATGTACGTGATGTTACTTCTTGCTGCCTTTGCCCGAGCTTTTAAGGACTGTGTGTTTGTGAATACGCGGGAAGGAGATAGTGTCTCATTATTGAATATCGCGGAAATGTCGCTAGTCGTTATAGCTGATCAATTGTTGTTCTTGTTGTTGTTCAGCCTCATTCTCAGCCCATCTTGTTTCTTATTTAAATCTACACCATTTACTCTACCGACTGTTAGGGGCGATTGTGAGGCAATGGATAAACCTGAATGAAGGTATGGAACATCATTACGTAGCTGTCCCGTAGAAAGCTAACTGCCCACATTAATTAGGAGATGGGGTGCTCAGATACGCTGTTTCTAATCTTAGAGACGTAGCCGTTGTGAGTTTTGATTTTTGCGTGTCGTGAGCAGGGCTGCCAGTTAGAGCGTCATACAAGCATATGATAATGAGCCCTGTCATAAAGCAACGTGGACAGTAACGTTTGTGTAATGGTCTGCCCTGCACAGAATCCCCACCTGAACCCAATGCAACACCTCTGGAATGAGTTACAACGTCCATATTCACTACCTCCTCTGACTTGGGCATTTGAGGAAGAGTGGACTGCCATTCCTCCACAGCACTCAGACCGCTCAATGAAAGGATCCACAGTAGAGCTCAAGCTGTCATAAAGGCGAAGGGTGGACATACGCTGTCGCACTGTCCATGTCGATACTTGCCTTGCTGTAAATAAATCCCATCTCTGACTTGGAATACGTGAATTTGCTGTACGATGCTGCACGACCGAGTGAACAACATGTTTGTCCACTTGGGTGCTATTTGCGTGGTTTCGTTGAAATTCTCCATGGCTCTGTGTATTGTACTCTTGGACACATCATTCCATATTCGTATGACGGTCGTGAGATCACGATAAACGTGGACAGTCGGATCACTAGTCGAGATATTGTTCGAACAGTCCACGGGTGTACTGTCGGTCCATAGTGTCCAACGGGCACAACATTTCGGCTATCAGACATGTCGCCATCGTCAGGTGCGCTGACGAACTAAGCTCCTGAGCGTACGTGACGATGGCGACATGTCTGTTTGCCGAAATATTGTGCCCGTTGGACACTATGGACCGGCAGTACACCCGTGGACTGTTCGAGCAAGAAACACGCCGGGGGAAACTGAAGATACACGAAACATTGCTGTCTGGATTCGATCTTGTCGCTTTCGAAATTCGTCACGTGCTGAAAGATGTCTCTCCACGTTAGACGAGGCGTAGACGAGTTTCGCACTAACAGCCAATAGTCAAATCTGATTTCTCACTGAAGAAGTCGATGCGCAAATTTACCTCACAAGTAGAATGTATATCCCGTTACTGCTACCTGCTTTGTTCAGATGTGATGACATGCTGATTAGTGGAATATCAAAGGACGTAGTACACGTCAGTTTGCTGCAAATCGACTCATGGTGTTACATTTTCAATGGCTGTCATTACTATTTTTCGAACAGAACGTCTAGGTTTATAAAACTAAATTGTGTGTAACAGTAGCTCGATGTTATTTATAGTATTGCTTAAGATGATGTAAGTACTACATGGGGGCGAGAAGATATGTTAACGTCCAATTAAGTCTAAGCTAATAGTAAAATTACAAATTGTATTCGTTCGAGATTGCAGTCACGACTTTTGACCATGTACTTTAACGACATTTGTAGAAACCACGAATCCAGTTTCATCAGATTCATTTCCATCTGTGACGAACGCTAACAAGAGCCATGATGATTACCGTTATTTTTATTTACTGCGCTAATATTGACAAAAGATATGTTTTCAGCACCTGAACCTCCTCAGAATGACTTAAAAGCGGAATCTACAATTACGAAAATTGCAATAAATAGTGCAGTCTGTAACTAACAGTAACATCGTTACATTCCGTGTGAAGAAAAAGAAAGATATGCCCTATTGTTACAGTAAAAATCAGTAAATGAAGAACGGCGAAAGGAATATATTTCTTCTCAGAAAAAAAAAGATTTGAGCAGTACACCGGAACATACGAGTACAGTGTTGAAGTACTTTCGCTTTTTTCGTCAGGTGAATATTCCCTCCGTTTCCTTAACGCTTTCTGTGACAGCAACCTGTAGGAAGCCCCGTTTCAAAGCCCACAACTGAGTAACTCCGCTTCATGAATTGTAGACCTATATCAGTGACGTTGGCCTGTTGTAAAATGTTCCAACATGTTTTTTAACATGTGTTATCATGTCTCTGGAGACCGAAAACCTCGGCTGTAGTGATACGCTGCGCGCTCTGTACGCATACGACAGCCAGAAAGCAAATACACTCATGTTCAGAAAGAAACATAACACCTTGAACGACTTGAGATTGGAGTTCATATTCACAGGACATGTACATTAGTATGTTCTGCAGAAATGATTAGCATTTCAATTACCTCGGTTCAGCATATTTTCTGCTACCTAGTAGGCACAAGGCCCACGCCGGCTGGGGTGGCCGAGCGGTTCTAGGCGCTACAGTCTGGAACCGCGCGACCGCTACGGTCGCAGGTTCGAAACCTGCCTCGGGAATTGGTGTGTGTGATGTCCTTAGGTTAGTTAGGTTTAAGTAGTTCTAGGGGAATGATGACCTCAGAAGTTAAGTCCCATAGTGCTCAGAGCCATTTGAACCACAAGGCCCACGCTGGGCACCGATAATTTGTCGCATGCGAGATGGTACCGACGCTTATAAGGCGCGAATGGCGTCCTGCGGTATAGCCATCCATGCTACATTCACCTGTTTCCGAAGTTCATCTGTGGTGGTTGGCATTCGGTCAAAGCAAACACCCGTCTTTTCGCCGTATCCCACATATTTTTAATTGGCGACAAGTCTTGCGACCTGGCGGGCCAGGACAAAAGACTGACATCCTGTGACACCAAGAAGGCATGTGTACGCGCAGAAACATGTGGTCGTGCATTGTCTTGCTGAAAAATGGCGTCTACGGTGTTGCGCAGAAAGAGTACGGCTGTCGGTCGCAGAACGTCATTCACGTAGGTCACACTGGTCTAAGTGCCCTGGGCACTCACCAACTGTGATTTGTGGTTGTACCCAATAGCATCCCACGCCATAAGGCCTTGATTTGGCGTGGTATGTCTTGTGCGAATGTAGTCACTGTGACGCCGCTAGCCAAGTCTGTAGCGAACCAAAATGCGGCCATCATTTTCAAACAAACACGATCTGGCTTCGTCCGAAAACACAATCTGATGCCATTCCTGTACCCAGTTACGTCGTTCCATACACCATTGCCATCTAGCATGTCTCTGCACATTCTTAAAGGATAGGCGGAGAAGTGGATGACGGGCACGTAACTGACGCCAAAAGAAACGGCGACGGACTGTCACCCCTGATACTACACGATGTGTTACACTTTTTCACTGCTGCGCCAGAGCCGAGAAGGACGCAGATGTGTCCTGCAGTGTGTAAGAGGTCCGAGCAGATGTAATTTTATGTAAGAGGTCCGAGCAGATGTAATGCAGATGTAATTTTATGTAAGAGGTCCGAGCAGATGTAATTTCGATGTATTGCTCATGCGCTGCCTGCGATATGCAAGGTATAAGAGAATCGCTGACCAGAGAGCAGTGTTGACTGCAGTAGGAACTGTGCAGCTGTAGCAGTAAGTTGTTGCTAGTCTGCGCTAGTCTGGAGTCTGCTCTGGTCTAGTATGGTGTATCGTGTTGGCTGGTCGGTCGCGATGCAGCGATGCCGGAGCCTGAGTATTATTGTATAAGGTAAAAAGCAGCCTCGCGCATATCTAGTAATGTTATCTGAACTCCCATGTAAATCTTTTAAAAATGTCCTAATAATAATCTTTGTCATATAAAGTAATTTCTAACAAGCATTCATTTCAATGTAAAGAATTTACTTATTTCTCCAATCCATGATTATCCCGATTGTTACAAAAGAAAAATCAGTTGCTTCCTTTCATAAGTGACCAATCTATCGGCCAGCATTGCACAGAGCTGTGCCGCAAAAATTTATTGTAAGAGCAGATATATTCGACAATTTTATTGAGGTAAGAATTTTTCCGTTTTTATTCAGAATGATCTTACAGGGCCATGACGCAGCACCGCAGTCGTCCAAAATTTACCAGGTTACTGAATTTATTTTTTTATTACGAGGTTTAGGAATTTTTCTGTTTCGAGCTTACATTAAATGAGAAAAGAATTTTGTGGGTACATTAAATGGGAAACAAATTTTGTATGGAGGTTAAATGTGAATGAATTTCTGTAGGGAGGTTATAAATGGGAACCAATTTTGTTCTGAGGTTACACAAAAATTAGAATCATATTCATATTATTATTTAATACAAATTTTGTGGGGAGGTTACAAGTGTCATTCGGACGAGGTGTCCATCTTCTCGGGGGATGGTCTGGGTGGTACGACCTAACACATCTCGTCGTGTTCTACGGCCTTCCGTGAACCATTCGGCGTACACAAGCTGCACTGCCGAAACAGTTCGTCCCACACTAGCATCAGTTTCCTGGGTGGATGTATCAAACTTCGTCATGCCAATAATGTCGGCCCCCGGTAGCTGAATGGTCAGCGTGGCAGATTGTCAGTCCTCTGGGCCCGGGTTCGATTCCCGGCTGTGTCGTGGAATTTTCTCCGCCCAGGGACTGGATGTTATGCTGTCGCCATCATCATCGTATCACTCTCATCGACTGCAGGTCGCCGAAGTGGCGTGAAATTGAAAGACCGGCACCCGGTGAACGGCCTGCCCGGCGGGGGGCACTAGAAATACGATTAAATAAATAAATAAATGCCAATAATGCTCCCTCTTTCAAACTCACTGATTTGACGATACGGTTCGCGCTTACGTCTGCGAGGCATCCTGCACGTCTGCTCAATTCACAGTAATCGATTACATTCGGTTTAGAGCGACAACGAGCGCCGTAGGCAAATTTTACTGGTATGTGGTGTTGCGCCGCGATATCGATGTTGACCTCGGACCCTTGGCCGACATGGTTCAAATGGTAATCATTTCCACGAAACATACTAATGTACATGCTCTGTCAATATGAATGTCCTATCTCTAGCCGCTCAAGGTATTTTGTTTATTTTTGAACATGAGTGTACAGACCGATGCCCAGGTTGATGCCGTGTTCGTCAACTCTGTCACTTGATAAAGTTCCGCCCTGCCACCTCTTCAATGAATCACGAACGTACAGAATATCAGACGAGCCGTGTGGTTGGATGGAAGACTTCCTGGCTATCAGAACACAGACGTCGTTATTAAGAACAATAGCACAGTAGGCGATTTTGTAGCGTCACAAACAGAACTAAATGACCCAAACCGTAGGCGCCACACTGGGCTGAAATCGTTGCTCCGTGAAGTTTCCTCCCGCAAGTGTCGCTACAACAGTCGTTGGCTCCTCCACCACGCTAGGCTGTTTTTATTGCCAGGCGCGCAGCCGCGAGGTTCATTGTACTCTATTTCGTCCGTGTGGGGCAATGTCTGAAAACTGAATATTGGGAGTGATTAAGCAATCAACATGAACGTGCAACAGAAACTAGTTAATAACAACCTATACGGTAACTTAGAACCCGCTGCTTCATTCGCGTAGACTGCATGCAATGCTGAGATTTTTTCCTTTTTTATTTAATCGAATTTTTATGTTGTTCACAAATTGCAGCATCTTATACGCTTTTCAAGCTAGTAAAGGCCATACAACCATGGTCTTTTTCGACTGTACTTCTGACCAAAATCCGGCCAGTGTGGCCGAGCGGTTCTAGGCGCTTCAGTCTGGAATCACGCGACCGCTACGGTCGCAGGTTTGAACCCTGTCTCGAGCATAGATGTGTGTGAGTCCTTAGGTTAGTTAGGTTTAAGTAGTTCAAAGTTCCAGGGGACTGATGACCTCAGATGTCCCATAGTGCTCAGAGCCATTTGAACCATTTTTTCTGACCAAAAAGCGATTCTTGTAGTCTAACGTTTTTGTAAAATATGCCTTTTGCGTTCGTGTGGAGATATTTCCACAGCAAACTTCATCCTCTAATAAATATTTCTTTACAGCTAACCGAGAAGTTAAATGCCAAATTTCATAAATGTAGCTTTAAATAACTTTTTAAAGGAATGAAATCTTTTCTTAGAAATTTTCATGACTTATTGGACTCCTTTAGGGGTTGTATTTCCAGGAATACTGAATGACCGCATTTTTTTTATTTCTATCCTGGAAGTCAAATAATAACTGTTGCAGATGTGGCCTTTAAAGTCCTTTAGTAGTTCTATAGTAATTATTTATTTTCCAATAATCTTTCACTCACTATTTTCCCCATTAGTGGTTGAATTTCCAAAAATGCTGAAACATATTTTATTATTATTTTCTGACCGAGGAACCAAATAGCAGTTTTCGTAATTCTATCTTCGAAACTCCCTTAGTAGCGATATACTTTCAAAAAGCCTTTCAGCCGCCATTTCACCCCCCCTAGGAGTGGAATATCGGACAATCCCTTCTTAAAAGATGCCTACGGTATAAGATTCACATCCTATCCAAACTTCAGGTTTCTATCCTTAGCGGTCTGTGCTGCGCGATGATGAGTCAGTAAAGCAATGTGGCCCTTTTTCATACAGAAGCCGAATGCAAATTTTCATAGTTTCAGCTTCAAAAATGCTTGTACTGTGAAATATTTCCATAAAAACGTTCATCCCCTGTAGGGCTTGAGTTTCCAAAAACAGTGAAACATATGTTTTTATTACTAACTGAGAGGCGAAATTTAAAGTTTCATAGATTTAGCTTTAAAATAGCTCCCATAACAAAATTTTTCATAAAAAATCTCATCCCCTATTTCACCCCCATATTGGTTCCAGCAATGAAACACGTATTTTTTTATTTGTAACTAAAAACACAAATATCAGAGTTCTTAGACGTATCTTTAAAAATACTTTAATAATTCTTTAATAATGATACATTTTCAAAAAAAGCTTTCATCTATTATTTCACCCCCATAAGGTTAAATTTTGAAAAATACTGAAACTCGTATTTCTTTATTTCTGACCTAGAAACAAAATAACATTTTTCGTTGGTGTAGCTTCAAAATTACCTTAATAGCGACCTTTTTCCAAAAGAAAGGCACTTCATCCCTTATTTCTCTCCCTTAAGGTTGGAATTTCAAAAAATCCCTTCTTAAATGATAACTACGTTATAAGAGTCACACTTTCTCCAAATTTCAGGTTTCTATCCTTAGCGGTTTGACCCGAGCGATGATGAGTCAGTCAGGACATTGCCTTTTATATAGAGAGATTAAGTTCATATTTATGCTAATAAATTACTTATTCCGTTTAATAACACACTTATCTCCGTGTTACTGCAAGTTTTCCTCCTGCATCAGCACAGTAACGTAGCTTAGTTTCTTTCTCTTGTGAGTTAGTATAAATGTTGTACAACAGTAATTCGAACGATGCCGATGCTATATACGGCAATAATTCAAAAATTTCTCCGGAGAATCCGGTAGTTCCCTGTATCACAACAATACTTACCTTCTCTTGGGAGATCCACAATAACTGAATGAATCCACTAGTTTCGTAGGCAGTTACGTCTTCTAGGACGACTTGCAAAGTACGGTGCTGCTGCAAGTAAAGTTTAGAATGACAGCTCATCTCGTAAAGTGCATATCGTAGACTAGTTGCAACACAACTGGAAAGGACTCAGATTTTTGTGACAAGCGTGACATACAGTTTATTTTTATTTTGACACGACGTCGCAATTACAGTCGTTTTAAGTGTGGCTCCCTTCGGGGACTATTTCAGCCGTGACTATTATCGAACGGAGAAATATGCCTATTGTGGCATTAGCCTAACAGAAAGAAATTTTCAGTGTAAAAGTAACTTTCGGTATGCCGCAGGTGAGTGTGATACGATCCTTACTATTCACAACACATGTAAGTAACCTAGTGGCTAACGTCGGAAGTTCCACGAGGTGTTTCACGGACAATGCAAGGAAGTCGTAACGCTAGAAAATTGTAGCGAAATGCAGGAAGACTTGCAGAGGACCGGTGCTTGGTAAAGGAATTGGCATTTGACCCTGAACGTACTGTACACAAATGAGCAGAAGTATCCATTAAAGTATCATTACAAGATTTCAAAACAGTTAACACAAGCACTCACATCAGTAAAATATCTTGGAGCATGCTTACATACCCATTTAAACTGGAACGACCACATTAAACTAATAGAAGGTAAGGTAGATGCCAGACTGAGATTGGCAGAAACCTCAGGAAGTGTGGTCTACCCAAAATGGAGAAAGTTTCAAATGGTTGGTTCAAATGGCTCTGAGCACTATGGGAATCAACTGCTGTGGTCATAAGTCCCCTAGAACTTAGAACTACTTAAACCTAACTAACCTAAGGACATTACACATATCCATGCCCGAGGCAGGATTCGAACCTGCGACCGTAGCGGTCGTGCGGTTCCAGACTGTAGCGCCTTTAACCGCTCGGCCACTCCGGCCGGCAGGAGAAAGTTTCCGATCAATACTTGAATATTGCTTTTTAGTCTGGGATCCGTACCATAGATGACTGATACTGATGGTTTAAAGAAGAGCAGAGTGTTTCGTTACAGGTTAATTTAGCAAGCATGTAAGCATCAGAGGTGTGCTCAGGCAACTCCAATGCCACTCACTACGAGAAAGGTGATCTGCATCACAGTGTGTTTTAGCCTTATTGTTCCAAGAGGAAACGCGCCTAGAAGAACCAGCCAATATATAGCTTCCTCCTACGTGTACTTCGCGAAAAGACGTTGAAGATTCAAGCTTACAGGGGGGCTTACCAAGAATCGCTCTTCCCGCAGACCATTCGTGATTGGAAGGGCCTAGTTTCCTGGCATTAGTCTGACAGTGGTACACAAAGCACTCTCCGCCAAACACCATAAGGTGGCTTACTGAGTGTGGATGTGGGCGTAGATCAGAATGCCAGCCCTACTCTGGTCAAGCCTCCACTTGCTCAGGTTGCTCTGGCCGGCCTTCGACTTCGTCGTAGCCGGAAGGAGCGCACTAGGCGGGTGCATTGTCATCGTCTGCAAACTGTTCCCCCTATTGTATGCACTACAAAGTGCCGTAATATTTTACAGTCCAGATTTAGATTTTCCATGATTTCTCTACAGAATGAGATTTTCACTCTGCAGCGGAGTGTACAGTGATATGAAACTTCCTGGCAGATTAAAACTGTGCGCCGGACCGAGACTCGAACTCGGGACCTTTGCCTTTCGCGGGCAAGTGGTAGGAACAAGCTGAGCCGAATAAACTGGAATGCTTGACTGCCAATCGCTGTTTGTTTGTATGGTTGACTGGATGTGCGAATGATCAGGGTTCTTATAATTACTAGCGAAATCCATAGATTCAGACTACTAGAGTGAAAATAAACGACTAACATGATAAGAGGTAACGAAGATTACATATCTTCTTAGTGTATCCAAGAAAATAAAATTTTCAGGAGTGCTAGTCCTACATGGTTCGCAGGAGAGCTTTTGTAAAGTTTGGAATGTAGGAGACGAGGTACTGGCGGAAGGAGAGCTGTGAGGACGGGGCGTGAGTCGTGCTTAGGTAGCTCAGATGGTAGAGCACTTGCCCGTGAAAGGCAAAGGTCCCGAGTTCGAGTCTCGGTCCGGCACACAGTTTTAATCTGCCAGGAAGATTCATGATTTCTCTAAATCACTCCACTCAAAATTCCGGGGTGACGTCTTTGAAAGAGCGCGGTCGATTTCCTTCCAGTCCAAGCTCGTGCTCTGTTTTCTAATGACCTCGATGTCGACGGAACGTTAGATCCTAATTTTCGTTCGTTCGTTCGTTCCTTCCTTCCTATCATCACTATAGCCACTGAATGTGATGGAAGGTAACGTTCTCCAGGTATTGGGCAAACAGCCCCTTCCAGCTCATCAGTCCAAATCCCTCGTTTCCAGCCATCCACGGTCCAGAGGCGTCGGACCTTACACCACCTCAAGCGTCGCTTACCACTGACTGCAGAAATGTGTGGCTTGTGAGGAGCTGCTTGACCACTGTACACTCGTGCTAATCGGACTCCTGAGAGCACTTTGGAACGCACGAGAGACCTATTCTGCTAATTTCTTGCCATTTTTTACGTCCACTTGTCACAGCGCTCGACAGTCCCTGTCCGCCACTACATGAGGTCTACCTGATCTTGGTTTAGTTGTGGTTGTTCCTTCGCGATTTCAACTTCACAGTCATCTCACCAAAAGTCGATTTGGGCTGCTTTAGAAGGATCGACAGGTTCCTGATAAATCTGATTTAAAAAATCCAGTGATTGTCCATTGAGTTCTCCTGACCGATCCATTCTCCTGTTACTACTTCTCTATTGACATCACATTACTCCCTGCCTCCCTTTATGCCGGCGGGTCCGCTTTTCGAGACACCTAATGGTCAGTTCCGCCTTACATAGGGGTGTCCGGATGCTTTTGACCCCTAGTGTACTTTCAGCATTCGAGGCCACGATGGCTTGCTCTCTCTACGCGCAGTGCTGTCGTGTGATCTGTTAACGCATCAAACCACACGAGACAGTCCCCATTACGGTAAGAAAAAGGAATAGAAGTGAGATAGTGCTAATACTTTCATCCTTCTTTACCTCCTCTGCGTTACTGCAGATGACCTGTCACTGAGCACATTTGTACTGTGTATGCAGTACACGTGAGGTGCCTAATTGTTTCCACTGCCCTGTGTGGAATACATAAGTTCTTGTACACTTCACTAACCTGCTGTCTTCATGATGATGATGTCCCCAGCGCAGAAAACAGCACGCAGGTCGTGCATTCTTTTTCCTGCGGCTGAAATTAACTTGCAAGGAACTGCTGCTACGAATAAACTATAACCCATTTGGGATGCCACTCGCGTTTTTATTGATATAGACACGAGAAACTATTCTTAATCACAACGTATTGAACATATCTTTCCACAGTCATTATATCTGGCTAAAATAACATGAAATACGTCCTGCCACAGACACCATGTCTGTCTACTGGAACCGTCAGAACTAGAGAATAAAATTACATGAATCAGACACTACTATTACAGACAACATGTCTGTACCTAGCGACGGTCGGAACTATAGTAAATAAAATTGCTTGAAACAAATACTGCTGTAACAGACAACATGTCTGTCTACTGGAACGGTCAGAACTGGAGAGCCGGACTGCCCGAGACACTTCGCGCGCCAAGCAAGCAAGACGTGACCCGAACGCCACCGAAGTGCATCGGCAGTAATATCGTCAGTCTTTTGTTTTAGTAATACTTTGATTTTAATAATTTTGAAATGACTGATTGATAGCTGGCTGTTGAGAGATGTTTATTTAAAAAAATGAAGTAATTTGGATGACAGGTTTAATTAATAATAGCAACTAAAGTTTAACGTTTTGGCGCCCTACCGCCGAACACAGCAACCAATCACAGAGCAGCAGCATCATGCACGAGGTCTTTCTCACGGGAATGGTACCGAATCTAACATCTGTCACCGGTACCTCATCCCACATTGCGTCATCTGTATGCTTCTTGCATCTCCACTGCGCTGGGAATAGCTTCCTGGAGCCTAGTATGATGGCTGATTAAGCCAAAAATATTACACCGTTAGCCGAACGTGTTAATGGGCGCGGTGGTCCATCGACTGCTGATCTTCCGCGACACCCCGCAGCTGCAGCTGCAGCCAGGGGCGGGACGGGCCGTCTAGGCCGGGCTGACTCGGGCCCGCTATTAAGTTATCGGAGCGCTAGCCGTTTACGCGCAGTAAAACGCGGCAGAGACGCCGCCGAAAGCCGGCGTGCTATGTATAACCGCGGCCGCTGCGGCTGAGAAAGCAAACCGCGAGCCTCCAGTGCAGGCCTGCAAGCTCAACGCCGCTCCAAAATAACGGACCATTGTGCTGCGAGGGCACGTGCGCAGCCAGCAGGGCGGCAGCGGCAGCCGCAGCCGCGGTGGCATATTTCCGTCGCGGCCAGACCAGACCAGACCAGACGAGAAGAGAAGAGAAGAGATGAGGCGTGGCCGTGTCCGAGCCGAGGCAGCCAGCTGGGGGCAAAGGGAGGGCATTCCTGCTGGCGAGCCACTGTCACCAACCGACATTCACCGCATTCCCACCACAATGGCAAAAGTCATCACACAGGGCCAAAAATGACTGATCACATGTGGTCAATGGCGCGTTGCACCAATTTTGGAAAGCGATACAGCGGCTATTCTTCGTGGCATTGAATCGGTAAGTCCTTGGTAGGTTTCTGGAGATAAGTACCACCAGGTTACGCAGTTACGAGCAGGTAGGTTGTGTGGGCAAAGCCCGATAGAGTCCCAAATGTGTTTCATTGGGTTCAGTTCAGACGAATCTGATCAAGATGTCAACCTGAGTTCATGCTCCTCACACCACTGCAGCACGACGCTGGCCTTGTGACGCAGACAGTTATCCTACTGGAAGATGTCAACGCTCCCATGCCCTCAGGGAAGATATGAAACATGACGTAGTCAAATGGTTCAAATGGCTCTGCACACTACGGGACTTGACATCTGTGGTCATCAGTCCCCTAGAACTTAGAACTACTTAAACCTAACTAACCTAAGGACATCACACACATCCATGCCCGAGGCAGGATTCGAACCTGCGACCGTAGCAGTCGCGCGGTTCCGGACTGAGCGCCTAGAACCGCTAGACCACCGCGGCCGGCCATGACGTAGTCCACAATATCTGAGTACGACCATTATTGCGGTGTAGCAAGAAACGTGATTTATCCGTCCAGGTGGAAATTTTCCACTGATCTACGGACCCGTCTCGATGATGTCGTACACACTGCAGTCGTAATTGACGATGTCGTTGGGTATCCATGGGAACACGCAGAGGTTCTCCGCAGAAAAGCCCCAAGTATGTGCTATAAAACAATTATACCTCTACCAGTGTTGTACACTGTCCACAGATGGATGGCGTGCTGAAAAGTGATGCTTTGGAATCTTTTATTCTGTTCTCAATACTGGCTCAGGTATTACATGTCATGCATACTACTCGGTCGATTTCCTCGCTTCACTGACGTAGGTTGGAACTCTCTGCCGCCGGCCGCGGTGGTCTAGCGGTTCAGGCGCTGCAGTCCGGAACCGCGGGACTGCTACGGTCGCAGGTTCGAATCCTGCCTCGGGCATGGGTGTGTGTGATGTCCTTAGGTTAGTTAGGTTTAAGTAGTTCTAAGTTCTAGGGGACTTATGACCTAAGATGTTGAGTCCCATAGTGCTCAGAGCCATTTTTTTTGAACTCTCTGCCGCTAGAGGACTCGGAATTGTAGCGTGTAACACGGGAGTTTGTAACGTAAGTATAACGGTGCGTCAGAAACAACGGACTGTAATCGAGTTTCTAAAAGCAGCCTCAACTTCAGCATGACTATGTAGACCACACGATAGTGCTTCAACATCTGTAACATGTGACGCCTTGGTTTCACTGTCTTCGACCATCCTCTGTACAGTCCCGACTTTTGGCCCCACCCGATTTTCATCTATTTACAAAACGTGAATATGACCTTCGAGGACTTCAAATTGACAGTGATGGAGCAGTGCAATGGGAGGTGAGGTTGTGGTTCCATCAACAAACATTTGATCTCTCTTTCGGAGAAATGTGTAGCTCACCAGGGTGACTATGCTGAGAAATAAATACATGAAAAATAAAGATGCACAATGTTAATAATGTTTGTTTTGTTTAAATACTTTAAGGATTTTCCTGCAAAAAATTCGGAGACATTACTTTGCAGGACGGCCTCGTACCACAGGTCGCCGCCTATCCAGCTTTACGGAGCAGGCAGGCCTTCGACATCTACCTGCTGTAATGAGGCGTGGACGTCACCTATTAGTGGATTCACCGTCCTTCAGCTGCTTTCTACAGGTGGTCACGACTGTAGCACGTTAACAGCCAACCAGCTTCGCTGTTTCCGAGATGCTTGATCCCTGGGGGCCAAGCTATGGCAGCCTCCCTTCGTCAAGGTCGCTATGGCACTGGGTTTCCCAATTTTCGGCATGCACTGGTCCTGTACGAATCCCCATTCCTCTCTTCTCCGCTTGTATGTGGGGTATTTATAACTACATCCAGTTTTCCAGAAGGCAACTGCTCGGAAACTACAAGACAAACAGAAAATAGACATATCAGTGGCAGAGACACCTCTTCAGTTTTGATACTCATTACAGATGGACGATATGGGCATTGTTTGTGGTGCAACAAATGCAGGTACGGGTGGAAACGCATGTGTGTGTAACTCAGTGGTACCTGGAAAATTGCAATGGTAACACCTTGCTTTACATATCTGTTGACTTGGTCGCCTGCGACAATCTGTTGACTTGGTTGCCTGCGACAATACGGATCGCACTATTTTTTGTCTATATGTTCTGATATGCGTGCTCTGTGACTATGCGATAGCGTGTATTACGAATCTAAACCTAGAGAGACGCTCTGTCCACTGACAATGTGTCTCTTTCCTGTTTTCACGCAGTCGTCTTCTGAAATCCTGAAGACACTTATGGAAAAAAAAAAAAAAAACAGTATTTTGCTTACCACGTTATATGACCACAAAGTCACTAGGAGGCATTCAATCTCGCGGTGGTTTGCGCTCTTAAGGTTATGGCCGATCATCGTGTTTCCAACAAACACTGACGGAAATGGGAAACAATACACCACCAGCACCTTGACTGAGCGCTACCCAACTTATACCCCAGAATTTCCGTTCCTTTTGGATGATCATAGTCAGTCTAAAGAAAACACTTTGTTGGTGTAGCCTTTCCGTCCCTCTCCTTCTCTGGCTTGCTTGGTACAGTTCATTCCACTAATACGTTTTAATACGGATTTTCTGAGCCTGCCCCATGATTTTTTTTCCCAGAATTCTACCTCAAAGTTATTTCTTTCTGTAGCTATTCCGTCGATTTAGGTGCCAATTAATTAAAATCTTTCTTCTCTGTGTCACGTTAATTTCTGTATTTTTCTCTTTAATTTCTTTTATTGTTTGTTCACAGGATTTTCTTTGAGTCGAGAACATTTTTGTAGCTCTTCTCCAAATTCAGATCTGTATTCCTTCTAACACTTTTTCCCTGTTCCATCAGACTCCATCCTTCAAAGCGATAGCTTAAGCCGATCCAGTTCAATATGATGATTAATTTCCTTCTTGCTTTTATACTGAAGTTTTTTTTTGTTAGTTATTCTTTCTGAAACCTTGCATGGCCGTTGCAGTTATTCTTTTAATATCCATTATAGTTCTGTTGTCAATTTTTAGTCCAGTCAGAGATTCTTAGAGAAAAGTAATGTAAATTCTTTTTGTAGAAACTTTTTATATGTTTCGAAGATGTTGAACCAGAATTTTCGAAGTCCCACCAAAATTTCGGCCCAGGACTGGATCAAAAATGGAAAATACACGAAAAATGGCACTTTATTGGGTTTTTCGCTTATAACTCTAAAATGACGCAAATTCCGGCAAGATTGTCTATCTATGAAAATAAAGAATATAAAATTTCTCGCAAAATAGGTTCTAATGTCTCTCTTCGTCAGACCAACCACATAGTGCGTTGCGCATGTTATTAGTAATTTCAGGCGCCACCACTAAAACCCAACTACCCATCTGTCCATATGCAACGACGTTCATTCAAACAGCAAAATGAAAGCTTCCACCTCCCCTACAATTAAAAGGTGTTCAAATAACTTATTTAAAACACGTAATAATTATGTTTTAATTCCCACTGTAACAAAAATCATCATCGTCATAATATCATATTATTAATACAACAATTTAACAGAAATTTCAAAGCAGTTTCATCTACTTTGCGCTTCATGCACCACTAGCCCCCTCTTCACTTGATTCATCAGGAAACTGAGAATATTTATAGGTATGTGACAGCTAATTAAGATAATATATGACTGATTTCAGTTCATACCCAATAATTGATAAAGAATTAGGGTTGAAACCAATGTACAATGTTTGTTACAATAGTGAGATCGTCAGATTTTGCAGTGGGAAATTATAATAACAACGATGTGAGACATGGCTTACTTTCGTGTGATGCGGTACATTGGATCCCGTCCATTACATGGAAACTGTTGTTTCCATCAAGAATTTGGATGTTGCAGTCAGCGTTGTCGAAGACAAATTGATATGACGCAGATGGATCAAATTCCAATCACTTTGCCATCATTGCTGACACCTCAGTACGTACTGCTTCTGTCTAGGGGCACTGTATCCTCAAGAAGACCGTATATCACTTCTTGTATATGAATGCGGCCAGGCCAACTTTCAATGCTGACAAGAAAGAGCTTAGTACAAAAGTTGCCACTGTGCTGTATGCTACGGCCGTACTTTTGGTCTTCCATTTATTCAAGTTTCCTCACTTCTTCTTCGTTGCTAGTCGATTAACGAAATTTTGGGCATATCAGGGATGAGGACCCCGTTCTCTTCAAGAAACTGGTCTGGAGGGAAATATTTCATTGTACTGTAAGCCTGCAATCGAATATTTTCAACAAATATGTCTGCTGCTGTTTCAACCACATTTCGATGCTCTTCCTCTGAAATGAACTTTTTAACTAACACTAAATATCTGTAAGAATTTTGTACCAAGTGTACTTGTAACAAACAACAGCTGATTTCTTCACAAATAAAGCAGTCACAACATAACTTCCACACTTCTCCAACAGTCGACCTTTCGCTGTTTTTTGGCATCACTATGTTAGTCATTGTGGGCCTGATCTGTTAACCGCTGAGGGAAAAACTGACACTCCTCATCATTTTCACTGAGCTGAAAATTTTATGCATACCACCATCAGTTTTGTGACATATAAACCTCGTTATTTTTTTCTGCCTGGTTTGGATTACCGAGCAGGACCTTCATGCGTTTGATGTCGTACTGGACATCAGCTGCAGCCAAGTCAGGAACTGGTCCTTGGGTATTACTGAGCGTCCTGATTCATTGTTCTGACTCAGAAAGGTTCAGAAGAGTCTTTTGTACCCCAGCTTACGCACACAATGCACTTCCGTCGACTGGCTGGAGGCTTGTTTTGTTGAGCCACAAATTCTGACGTAATAGACGATGCACACAAAAGAGTACATTTTGAAATAAAAATCCAATCAAGCAGACAGAGTTTTAATTTTGGCTGCACACAGCCACAATCCTCTTAACTTCCGCAGCAATTAATTTTTCGTTCGTATGCTTTCTTCGACGTGGTTCATGTATCTTACCACAATTTTTCTCTTCAAAAGATAATTATCCCTTCCGTCCTCTTCTTACTTGTTTCATGAACATTCTTCAAGCCCACTTCGTGCCTAACTGATGACGTTTTACTCCCATCATCCATTATATCATCACACAGAACTTACGTCCCACATGAACTCTTTATTTACGACTATTTTATACATTTAAACTGAATTTATCGACCGAAAATACGTTCTAAGCAACCATCCCGGGGGCGAAATAGTAAACACCTGCTGGTGCAGGAGACCAACACAAAGGACCAGGCGTCCCCTATTAGGAGGGAGAGGTCATTGGTATCTCACAAACATCTTACCCCGCCTCAACGGCAGCTTTGAAACTCCGCTATCTTCAACACGCGCTCCACGCCGTAAGTTTAGTGTGAGGAAGAACGTCACTCAGACCTATTTTGAAGGAAAATCTTTCAAGATTTTTTCCTTTCATCCTCATTTGTGAGGCGAAATTTTGGTGGAACTTTGAAAATTCGCATGCAGCACACTATAAAACATGCATAAACCCTGTCGAAAAGCCTCTACAAAATATTCCGCTATTTGGCCTTTTTGAGCATGATTTGACTGTACGATTTTCTAGTAATGCTCAAATGGCAACATTCGTTTACTTCCGTTAGTATTTTAATATACATCTTAATGTTCGCTCTTACTTGACTATCACCATTATTTTAGTGTGGGATACGGTGATTAAAATTTTGTCCTCATGCGAGCTTATTTTCAGTACTCGAGAAAGGTTTTCCTGTTGATGAAGAATGGACGGCGTACATACTTGTTATTGGATGTGTCTAATGTTTCTGGAGATCGCTACGGCATACCCAGATGAGGTGGGCTTGCACGTTGTACCAATCTTTCTGACTTTGCGAAAGGCACTAGGGACACGGGAGCGTCATACTGACAGATCGCACATTACACGGGCTCCAGTACAATGACAGCAAAATGTGTAATGATGAGGGGATTTCAGAGCAGCATAAGTCTTTCCAGGATGACTACAACACGAGAATAGAAAGATTGTTCGACTGGCTCTGGCGGACATACGGATGACAATAGCTGAAATCCAAGCAGAAGTTGCAAAATAAGGTTAGTCTAGAGCGCAACAAGCGTTTATTTTCCTGGTAACCGTTTGTTACAGAAAGACCATCTTCAGACCAGTATGTAACTCCACTAGTCCCACCACCAAACATCAAAACGAACTAAGCAAAGCAACTCCACGTGGATTACTTGCCCTCCATTGCGTTCTGCTACTACGCATCGTGTATAGAACCCCACCAACAAGCTCCAAGAGTTCTAGGGCGTGAAGTCCCCTAATTTTCCCATTCAGGCATAACTCACCTTATGAAATTAGTGCATCCAAATCACCAACGATACTGTAGAAAAGATGGTACCTCCTTTTAGAAGTTTCTAATTCACACAAGATTTATTGTTGCAACAGTGCATGTGGAGTGCATGACATGATTACATTTACACATCGACAGCACAAGCGGTTCTAAAGTACCAGGTATTGACCCATGCTGGAACACCCATATTAGTGTAGCCACCACAGGTGGCAACATAGGCACTGACTCTGGCATCCAATCGATCGTACAGATGGTCAATAATGTCCTGAGATGCGCTATGACACACCAGCTCTACTTGTTCGTGTAGCTGTGTAAGAGTTGTTGGTTGACGAATCGGATGAGAATTTCTCGTCTATATCTACATCTACATGTGAAACGTCCCCTTAGAAAAATTTATGAATGACTGTGCTGATAAACCTCTTACGTTATTTGATTTTCAAACAGCTGAGCAGAACTGAACGTACTCAGACATTTCTCTCTTTACTTATTCTGATCAACACTAAACTGACACACAATATATAACGCAATCTGACTTTCAAAAATCCCTACAAAAGAATGGTCCTGACTAATAATAACCTATACCTTTCATGAATCACTTACCTCACAAAAATCTTCGTTACTCGTACTGCAATACAGCGTGCACCACTACTGCCAGCTAAATAAAAGATTCTAACTACTGACGGCACCAACTACTGATAGCCATAGTTAGCAAATGAAAGAATTTGATAGAGAACAAACAATGTATTTACCTTAATAATATTCAAAAGATATATATATATACCAGTTCATGATATCCAATACTACAAATTTAGTCTTTCTGACGGACACACGTCCAGATCGTCCGCTCTCAGAATTCTGCCATCTCTGTCCTCACATTCACCACTACTGGCGACTCCAACTGCGCAACGCTAGACGCTGTTCACATCCAACTGCCCAACACTAGAATAGCGAATATTACAACAATGTCAACCAGACACAGACTGCACACCGCATAGCCAGCGATTTTCATACAGAGCGCTACGTGGTGTTACCAAAATAAAAACCTAAACAGCCTACTTACACATGGATACTGTGCAAATCACATTTAAGTGCCTGGCAGAGGGTTCATCGAATCACCTTCACAATTCTCTATTATTCGAAACTCGCATAGCGCCCGAAAAGAACGAACGCCTATATCTTTCCGTACGAGCTCTGATTTCCCTTATTCCATCGTGGTGACCGTTTCTCCTTATGTAGGTCGGTGTCAACAAAATATTTTCGCATTCGAAGGAGAAAGTTGGTGACTGGAATTTCGCGAGAAGATTCCTTCGCAACTAAAAACGACTGTCTTTAAATGGCTTCCAGCCCAAATCGTGTATCATTTCTATGACACTCTCCCCCATATTTCGCAATAATACAAAACGTGCTGCCTTTCTTTGAACTTTTTCGATGTACTCCGTCAGTCCTATCTGCTAAGGATCCCACACCACACAGCTGTATTTTAAAAGAGGACGGACAAGCGTAGTGTAGGCCGTCTCCTTAGTAGATCTGTTACATTTCCTAAGTGTCCTGCCAATAAAACGCAGTCATTGGTTAGCCTTCCCCACAACATTCCTTCCAATTTAAGTTGTTCGTAATTGTAATACCTAGGTATTTAGTTGAATTTACGAATTCCTCTTAGCACTCATGTGGATGACCTCACACTTTTCGTTATTTAGGGTCAACTACCACTTTTCGCGCCATTCAGATATCTTTTCTAAATCGTTTTGCAATTTGTTTTGATCTCCTGATGACTTAGTCGATGAACGACAGCGTCATATGCCTACAACCTAAGACGGGTGCTCATATTGTCTCCCAAATCGTTTATATAGATAAGGAACAGCAAAGAGCCTATAACACTCCCTCGGGGAACGCCAGAAATCACTTCTGTTTTACTCCATAACTTTTCGTCAATTACTACGAACTGTGACCTCTCTGACAGGAAATCACAAATCCAGATGATATTCGATAAGCACGCAATTTCACTACAAGCCGCTTGTGTGGTACAGTCTAAAAAGCCTTCCGGAAATCCAGAAATACGGAATCGATCTGTAATCCCTTGTCAATAGCAATCAACATATCCCACTCGTTCTCGTTTGGAGACAAGTCCGGAAACCGTGCTGGCCAGGAAAGTTGCTGCACTTCTTGCAGAGCACGTTGAATTTCACGGGCAGTATGTGGGCAGGCATTGTCCTGTTGGAGCAACACGTTACCTGCCTGTTGAAGAATGGCAGAAGAACGGGACTAACAACATTTTGCATACGCCGAGAGATGATTAGCACCCCCTCTAGAAACACCGAAGGTGAGCGAGAGCTGTAGCTTATCGTACCCGAGACCATAAGACCTGGATGGGCCCTGTGTGTTTTGGACGAACGCTCTCTACGGGACATCACTCACAGGTCTACATCGTAAGTGCAAACGACCATTGTTTCTGTGCAGGCAGAATCTGCTTTCATCGCTGGAAAACCGCAGTGCGCCATTCTATCTTCCAATCTACCCTGTCAGGGCACCATTCGAGTCTTGCACATCGATGCTGTATGGTGAGTAAAGGACGGGCTAGAGGTGTGGGCGCCCGTAGTGCCGCCGCTAATAACCTGTTTGCAACAGGTCGTGTTGACATGTCTGGGCTCGCGCGTCCTCTTACCTGTGCTGTGCTAGCTGTACGATATGCCACTGCTGCCCTTACAGTACGACTATCCGGGTTGCGTGGACGTCCAGAACCTCGTCTGCAGATGTGAGAATGTTCACGTGATCACTTATTCCAGCATTGTAGCAAAACTGACGCAGCACGTCCAACTTATGTGGCATTTCTCCGATACGACCATCCCGCCACTCGGAAAGCGGCAATCTGACCCCTTTTCACAGTCGCTCAGTTGGCTGTAGCACGAACGAGTGCGTCTCAGGTGGCATGGTTGCCTGTTTGCCCCACACATGTGCACCATACTGAGTCCTCTGGTTGTGAGCATTTCCTGTTAAACGGTAAATACAGATGGCGCTCTGATACCCGTAGTTATGCCACTACTCTATCGGTTAGCGGGCGACGTTCAAATCGTTACCACTACCTCTACAACCTTCTAGATGGCACATGTCGTCATCGGATCAAAATCGATCTTTCCAGGTGTACAATTTTTTTTCGGTACTGTGTTTCGCACATAGCTTAACACGGAGCAAACACATAGGGGATCAGTACTTGCAAGCTGTGTGAGATCATGAAAGGAAAGAAAATTGACTAAATGCATTTCAAAACGTAGCTTTAGGTGCAATACCAGAGACCTAAATGGACAGTTGCAACAGCTAACCTATTTTTTTAGTTTTTTTTTATGGTTCAAATGCATCTGAGCACTATGGGACTTAACTTCTGAGGTCATCGGTCCCCTAGAAGTAAGATCTACTTAAACCTAACTAACCTAAGGACATCACACACACCCATGCCCGACGCAGGATTCGAACCTGCGACCGTAGCGGTCGCGCGGTTCCAGTCTGTAGCGCCTAGAACCGCTCGGCCACTCCGGCCGGCAGTTTTTTTTCCCCCTCCACTCTCCAGTTGTGCCAGAGACCGTATGGCATTATTAAATGGTAGCTTTTTCTACTACACATTGTAGAATGAAGGCTTTCACGACCGGTTGACATGGCTGTTTATATACTTTCCGGGATGCGAGGTCGTGGTCCAAGAACTTTTCTGCTCCTTACGTTTCGTCCAGGACTGCGCTGGACTTCCTCAGAGGCGCTGCTCCGCTGAGTCTTGCCGGCAAGACTCAGCGGAGCAGCGCCTCTGAGGAAGTCCAGCGCAGTCCTGGACGAAACGTAAGGAGCAGAAAAGTTCTTGGACCACGACCTCGCATCCCGGAAAGTATATAAACAGCTACTACACATTGCTTTTCGGTCTCAAATTATATTTCTTGTGCTAATTTGTTACTCAGTAGCACTGCAAGGAAAGTCACACAATGGTGATTATTACACAGCGACGTGCTTTTCTCGACGTGGATATGTTTAGATTAAAGCAGATTAGATGAACCATGGACCTTAGCGTTGGTGGGGAGGCTTGCGTGCCTCAGCGATACAGATGGCCGTACCGTAGGTGCAACCAAAACGGAGGGGTATCTGTTGAGAGGCCAGACAAACATGTGGTTCCTGAAGAGGGGCAGCAGCCTTTTCAGTAGTTGCAGGGGCAACAGTCTGGATGATTGACTGATCTGGCCTTGTAACATTAACCAAAACGGCCTTGCTGTGCTGGTACTGCGAACGGCTGAAAGCAAGGGGAAACTACAGCCGTAATTTTTCCCGAGGTCATGCAGCTCTACTGTATGATTAAATGATGATGGCGTCCTCTTGGGTAAAATATTCCGGAGGTAAAATAGTCCCCCATTCGGATCTCCGGGCGGGGACTACTCAGGAGGACGTCGTTATCAGGAGAAAGAAAACTGGCGTTCTACGGATCGGAGCGTGGAATGTCAGATCCCTTAATCGGGCAGGTAGGTTAGAAAATTTAAAAAGGGAAATGGATAGGTTAAAGTTAGATATAATGGGAATTAGTGAAGTTCGGTGGCAGGAGGAACAAGACTTTTGGTCAGGTGATTACAGGGTTATAAATACAAAATCAAATAGGGGTAATGCAGGAGTAGGTTTAATAATGAATAAAAAAATAGGAGTGCGGGTTAGCTACTACAAACAGCATAGTGAATGCATTATTGTGGCCAAGATAGACACAAAGCCCATGCCTACTACAGCAGTACAAGTTTATATGCCAACTACCTCTGCAGATGATGAAGAAATAGATGAAATCTATGACGAGATAAATGAAATTATTCAGGTAGTGAAGGGAGACGAAAATTTTATAGTCATGGGTGACTGGAATTCGTCAGTAGGAAAAGGCAGAGAAGGAAACATAGTAGGTGAATATGGATTGGGGGGAAGGAATGAAAGAGGAAGCCGCCTTGTAGAATTTTGCACAGAGCATAACTTAATCATAGCCAACACTTGGTTCAAGAATCATAAAAGAAGGTTGTATACCTGGAAGAATCCTGGAGATACTAAAAGGTATCAGATAGATTATATAATGGTAAGACAGAGATTTAGGAACCAGGTTTTAAATTTTAAGACATTTCCTGGGGCAGATGTGGATTCTGACCACAATCTATTGGTTATGAACTGCAGATTGAAACTGAAGAAACTGCAAAAAGGTGGGAATTTAAGGAGATGGGACCTGGATAAATTGAAAGAACCAGAGGTTGTAGAGAGTTTCAGGGAGAGCATAAGGGAACAATTGACAGGAATGGGGGAAAGAAATACGGTATAAGAAGAATGGGTAGCTCTGAGGGATGAAGTAGTGAAGGCAGCAGAGGATCAAGTAGGTAAAAAGACGAGGGCTAATAGAAATCCTTGGGTAACAGAAGAAATATTGAATTTAATTGATGAAAGGAGGAAATATAAAATGCAGTAAATGAAGCAGGCAAAAAGGAATACAAACGTCTCAAAAATGATATCGACAGGAAGTGCAAAATGGCTAACCAGGGATGGCTAGAGGACAAATGTAAAGATGTAGAGGCTTGTCTCACTAGGGGTAAGATAGATACTGCCTATAGGAAAATTAAAGAGACCTTTGGAGAGAAGAGAACCACTTGTATGAATATCAAGAGCTCAGATGGCAACCCAGTACTAAGCAAAGAAGGGAAGGCAGAAAGGTGGAAGGAGTATATAGAGGGTTTATACAAGGGCGATGTACTTGAGGACAATATTATGGAAATGGAAGAGGATGTAGATGAAGACGAAATGGGAGATAAGATACTGCGTGAAGAGTTTGACAGAGCACTGAATGACCTGAGTCGAAACAAGGCCCCGGGAGTAGACAACATTCCATTTGAACTACTGATGGCCTCGGGAGAGCCAGTCATGACAAAACTCTACCATCTGGTGAGCACGATATATGAGACAGACGAAATACCCTCAGACTTCAAGAAGAATATAAGAATTCCAATCCCAAAGAAAGCAGGTGTTGACAGATGTGAAAATTACCGAACTATCAGTTTAATAAGTCACAGCTGCAAAATACTAACGCGAATTCTTTACAGACGAATGGAAAAACTGGTAGAAGCCGACCTCGGGGAAGATCAGTTTGGATTCCGTAGAAATGTTGGAACACGTGAGGCAATACTGACCTTACGACTTATCTTAGAAGAAAGATTAAGAAAAGGCAAACCTACGTTTCTACCATTTGTAGACTTAGAGAAAGCTTTTGACAATGTTAACTGGAATACTCTCTTTCAAATTCTGAAGGTGGCAGGGGTAAAATACAGGGAGCGAAAGGCTATTTACAGTTTGTACAGAAACCAGATGGCAGTTATAAGAGTCGAGGGGCATGAAAGGGAAGCAGTAGTTGGGAAAGGAGTAAGACAGGGTTGTAGCCTCTCCCCGATGTTATTCAATCTGTATATTGAGCAAGCAGTAAAGGAAACAAAAGAAAAATTCGGAGTAGGTATTAAAATTCATGGAGAAGAAGTAAAAACTTTGAGGTTCGCCGATGACATTGTAATTCTGTCAGAGACAGCAAAGGACTTGGAAGAGCAGTTGAACGGAATGGACAGTGTCTTGAAAGGAGGATATAAGATGAACATCAACAAAAGCAAAACGAGGATAATGGAATGTAGTCGAATTAAGTCGGGTGATGTTGAGGGAATTAGATTAGGAAATGAGACACTTAAAGTAGTAAAGGAGTTTCGCTATTTAGGGAGTAAAACAACCGATGATGGTCGAAGTAGAGAGGATATAAAATGTAGACTGGCAATGGCAAGGAAAGTGTTTCTGAAGCAGAGAAATCTGCTAACGTCGAGTATAGATTTAAGTGTCAGGAAGTCGTTTCTGAAAGTATTTGTATGGATTGTAGCCATGTATGGAAGTGAAACCTTGACAATAAATAGTTTGGACAAGAAGAGAATAGAAGCTTTCGAAATGTGGTGCTACAGGAGAATGCTGAAGATAAGGTGGGTAGATCACGTAACTAATGAGGAGGTATTGAATAGGATTGGGGAGAAGAGAAGTTTGTGGCACAACTTGACTAGAAGAAGGGATCGGTTGGTAGGACATGTTTTGAGGCATCAAGGGATCACAAATTTAGCATTGGAGGGCAGTGTGGAGGGTAAAAATCGTAGAGGGAGACCAAGAGATGAATACACTAAGCAGATTCAGAAGGATGTAGGTTGCAGTAGATACTGGGAGATGAAGAAGCTTGCACAGCATAGAGTAGCATGGAGAGCTGCATCAAACCAGTCTCAGGACTGAAGACCACAACAACAACAGATACGATTATTGTTCCACAGACCGACTATGAGGATATTTTTGTTGGTGAGTAAAGTGAAACTGCTACGCAAACGCAAAAATTATTAATTAGTTTACTTGCTCTTTGACTTTTGTCTTAGACAAAGATAAGACATGTATTGCATTAAAAAATCTCTGTTTTGAAATTTTTTTTGCCTAGATGCACGCATTATAAAATTTTTACCTGTCTAATACAAACAATCTATGAAAAAATTTTGATGAATGTATTTTCTTCGTGGCTGCTGTAAAGATAGAACGGGTTAGGTACAGTATGAGTTGGCGGTCGGAGGTTTCTGCTTCTCCGGTTCTCAGAGAACGCCAGGCAAAGTCGGAGAAAAACTGCTACAACTCGCGATGAAGACGCCGTCTCCCTTAGCAGCTACAATATTCACAATCGCCGTAAGATTTTCTTTTCTGGAAACACTTTTCATCAACAAGATCCTATCTTCCTTATCCTCATCCTCCACAGTGCTAATGTTCTCCAAACCTTCAGGTAGTCTAGATAAAGCATCTGCGATCTGGTTATGTTGTCCCTTTATGTATACAACTCTGAAATTATGTTCTGGTAAAGCCAATGTCCAGCGTGATAGACGAGCGTGAAGTAGTATGCATTGTTGAAAGACTGTGAGAGCGTGATGATCGCAGTACAAGTAGTGCGTGCGTGCTCCAAACAAGTAACTGTGGACGTTTCGAAACGCACACACGGCCTCCGAAGCTTCCAATTCTGTAATTGTGTAGGAGCGCTCGCAACATGATAACACGCGACTTGCATAAGCTATGGGACAGAACGTTGGCTAATTATTGCTTTCCTTGATTTGAAACAGCCGGCCGCGGTGGTCTAGCGGTTCTAGGCGCGCAGTCCGGAACCGCGCGACTGCTACGGTCGCAGGTTCGAATCCTGCCTCGGGCATCGATGTGTGTGATGTCCTTAGGTTAGTTAGGTTTAAGTAGTTCTAAGTTCTGGGGGACTGATGACCACAGATGTTAAGTTCCATAGTGCTTAGAGCCATTTTGATTTGAAACAAACAGCAACCTAAAGCAACGCTCGATGGATCATTCATCAAACCAAACTCCAAAGTCATATCTGGGTGGTGTAACAATTTTGCATACGCAAGAGTGTCTTTGATAAGCTGGGTGCGACTGCAGTCATTTGTCCACCTCAACGGTACGTTTTTTCGTAGAAGCTGGTGTAAGGGCTCTGCATTAATCACCTGTTTGTTTAAAAATCGCCTATAGGAGGTCGTTATTCCTATGAAAGATTTTAACTGCTTTTTGTTTGATGGTCTGGGAAAATTCTTTATGGCGCTCACCTTTGCTGAAGCCGGCATTATTCCCTTATTGTCTATTATATGCCCGAGGAAACGGACCCGTTCGAGTGAAAAATGAGATTTTTGCAGGTTAGCTCTCGCGCCTGCTTTACTAAATGCATTTCTGACTCTCGCCAAGAGGTTAATGCGTTCTTCCCAAGAAGATGTAGCAATGAGAATATTATCGGCAAAAAGCGTGACTACGCAGTTCAGATCCTAAACCAGCATCCAGTGCCTCGATAAACAAACCAGAGCTAACGTTTAGGCCAAACGGAAGATACTTAAAATGATAGCTTCTCCCTTCATAAACAAATGCTGTGTACTTGCTCGATTCAGGACTTAGCATTATCTGCCAGTAAGAATTTCTGAGATCACATGTTGAAACTAATTTCTTGCCATGAAACTTTTGTATAAGCTCATCGATATTTTCTGGATGAGTGCGGATAGGAATTATAACCATATTTATCTGTCTTGCGTCCAAAACTAGCCCGTCATTGCATTGGAACATAACAACTCTTTTGCTAGAGCCCCTTACATCACTTCCGACCGATTCTCCGGGGCACGATCCGGTCGTCTTTAGTTTAATGGATGGGTTCTGGGTTCGTCAGAGAAATCCGTAATCACGAGCGGTTGCTCTCTCCAGTCATTTATATTTGAAGATTGCTGGTTAATATTTTGTGGTTGCCAGTTCGGATTATTCCCGTGGAAATGCTGACTATTCTGACTATGTAGGTTGTGGTTATTTGATTTGTGGTTTGCATCGGGTTGATTCTTCGCTCGTTAGGTTTCTTTTTCGCGCAGCGAGGTTGGAAATGCGCCGGCGCCGCATTGGCATTCAATCTTTGGCCGCCGTTCAGCTGTTGTTTGTTATGCTGAGCTTCGAAACCTGAGCTCTGCTGCGCTCTACTATTATTATTGCCGCTCGGTTCTGGGTGATGTGCAAAGTTCTTGTTTACACTAGTCGACGACCCATTCCCATGATTTGTAGCTCTTAAGTCTTCGTTTAATAGGTCGATGTTGTCGAAGACAGACAGAAAAAATTGGAAATTTGTGGTAAGGTCTTATGGGACCAAACTGCTGAGGTCATCGGTCCCTAAGCTTACACACTATTTAATCTAACTTAAACTAACTCACGCTAAGGACGACACACACACACACACCCATGCCCGAGGAAGGACTCGAACTTCAAACGGGGGGAGCCGCGCGACAGAGAGAAAGTTTTCGACATTGTCTCCGTGAGCATACATGAGTTTTTCACGTATCTCGACCGGTAACTTTGCCTTAATAATCTTGAAAATATCTACCTGTGAGACTGGAGTATCCCAATATCCACTTTTATTCAGGTACTTCTCAAAATACCGACGTAAGATCCCACTCTTAACTGATATTGGTTCTGGATTATAAACCTCTTTTTTCAGTTGTTCTTGAATTCTCTTACACCAATACCCACTCAAAAACACTCGCTCAGAATCCTCGTAGGAGCCACAGGTTTCTATAATATCCTTGCACCATAAACTACCTTCTCCTTGTAAGTAGCCAGCGACAAAAGAAATTTTATAGGCATCAGCCTATGCACGGGGTAAAACACCTCTGAACCCGCGAATGAACACGACGGGTTAACAGTTTTCTTCTCGGGACAGAAGGCTTGGAACTGCCGGTGCTTTAGGAGCTTCCCCTCCATTACCACTTGGGCGTACACATTGTTGGGTGGTATATTGCCATAAATAGAGTCAGACACCACATGTGCACCTTTTGTCGTAGGCGTCAGGCTACTAGTCACTGACGCCGAATTAACCACATTTTGCTTCGGTTCGCTGGAAAATGTGACATGTGTGTCAGAACCACTCTCTCTTATTTGCTTTAGTGACTTGGAACGTTCTTCAACCGATTTGGTTTTATTAGCTTTCCACTTCGAGAACTCTTGATCAGATTGTTGGCTTATCACATGACTATCAACCCGATTCATTAGCCAGTTGAACGTTTTGCACAGCTTGTTGCAGTTGTTCGCTAACACATTGTGTCACGCTCTCTTCTATAGCTGCGACACAATCTGATTTAACAAGTTCCAATTTGGACACAAGAGAATCTACGGTTGTGGTAACATCTTTAACTTCGGTTTGGATTTTGGAGATTTCCTCAGGAACTTTCTCCTGGGACAGTTTAACATTTGCCATTTTCATAGCAAGATCACTTTGCTGAATGCTCTTAAATGATCCACTTCGCATCTCAAACTCTCACAATCTTGTTTGGTTGGCAATGACTCAATCATAGCAATATACTCTTGCATACTTACAAGGGGAGGCCGCCAATTGTGAAATTCAGATTCGATTCATACTGCGCATAATAAAAGCTCATGGCCAGAGGTGTAATGTGACAAAGCACCAATATGCACTTCTCAGCCGTTGTCGAGAAAATCGACAGTTAAAAGAAACCGTTCCGGTGAAATACCCTCTACGATTAATAGTTTTCTACAGCGTCGTGGCGCAGCGGTAAGCGTTCGGGTTCGTAATCCGAAGGTCGTCGGATCGAATCTCGCGCCATGCAACCTTTTTTTAGTATTTGTTTTTTTTTAAATTCAAATATATATATATATATATATATATATATATATATATATATATATATATATATATATATATATATACACTTCGAACATCATTATATTTTCCGCAAACAAAGTTGTATTTCACAAATGTTATTAATTGTCTTCATAATGTTTACCACGTATAGTTAACGGAAGACGTAGAAACGATATTCCGAAACGAATACGTATAGTGTAAGTCAAACGTTCGAATTAGAAAAGAGACCCCATGAACACAAATTTGCTGTGACAGGTACGAAATATAAACTCCGTTACTCGCTCGTTACATTTGAAGGACAGATGTTGAATGGGCCGAAAGTAGCCGCCGCATAACAGCTTAGTTGCCAGCTAACTTCGAAAGAAGGTAGATGCGATCCCTAACAACTTATAACATTGTCGAAAATCAGTCCGTACGTGAGAGATTTGGTACACCCTGTTAAACAAACGGAAAAATGGAGGCGGTACAATTGGAGAGCGATCCGCCTTCACCAACATGTATAAGCAATTCATTAATAGTTTATGTGTGTGTGTGTGCACATTGGAATTACAAAAAAAACAAATAATAAAAAATAGTTGCATGGCGCGAGATTCGATCCGGCGACCTTCGGATTACGAACCCGTGCGCTTACCGCTGCGCCACGACGCTGTACAAAACTATTAATCGTGGAGAGTATTTCACCGCAACGGTTTGTTTTAACTGTCGATTTTCTCGACAACGGCTGAGAAGTGCATCTTGGTGCTTTGCCACATTACACCTCTGGCCATGAGCTTTTATTATGCGCAGTATGAATCGAATCTGAATTTCACAATTGGCGGCCTCCCCTTGTTAGCCTGATATTTGCTTGTTGAGTTACTAGTGCCTCTTGCTGCTTAACGAGACCGTCTTGTTTAGCAGAGAGACTTGCCTGTTCTACTGCTACAGTATGAACTATAGTAGAAATTTTGTCTTGTTCTACTGCCATTGATTCTTGTGTGGACGCCATCCTAGACTGTACAGTTGCTATAGATTGCACTTTAGCAGACGGCGATTAGTGATCTGCAGTTAACATCTGCACCACTTGGGATATACTTAGTAACAGATCTTTAATGTTAAACTCCTCAGTCCCAGCTGTGGTCATTACAGGTATTGAACTATCAGTGGAAGGGACTTCCTCAACTGATTGAATATTGTCCGTTGTATTCTGTTCCAGTTCCATTCTCGACTGTGCGCGTGTTCTAACCACAAATCACTAAACAAAAAATCTTCACACGACCCACGTAGTTTCAAAAT
Organism: Schistocerca cancellata; assembly: GCF_023864275.1. Classification (NCBI taxonomy): domain Eukaryota; kingdom Metazoa; phylum Arthropoda; class Insecta; order Orthoptera; family Acrididae; genus Schistocerca; species Schistocerca cancellata. Next base: position 850,936,582 of record NC_064628.1, read on the forward strand.
ACACGCATAAAACCAGTACAAATTAACACATGAATTTTTTAAAAAAATACACTCCTGGAAATTGAAATAAGAACACCGTGAATTCATTGTCCCAGGAAGGGGAAACTTTATTGACACATTCCTGGGGTCAGATACATCACATGATCACACTGACAGAACCACAGGCACATAGACACAGGCAACAGAGCATGCACAATGTCGGCACTAGTACAGTGTATATCCACCTTTCGCAGCAATGCAGGCTGCTATTCTCCCATGGAGACGATCGTAGAGATGCTGGATGTAGTCCTGTGGAACGGCTTGCCATGCCATTTCCACCTGGCGCCTCAGTTGGACCAGCGTTCGTGCTGGACGTGCAGACCGCGTGAGACGACGCTTCATGCAGTCCCAAACATGCTCAATGGGGGACAGATCCGGAGATCTTGCTGGCCAGGGTAGTTGACTTACACCTTCTAGAGCACGTTGGGTGGCACGGGATACATGCGGACGTGCATTGTCCTGTTGGAACAGCAAGTTCCCTTGCCGGTCTAGGAATGGTAGAACGATGGGTTCGATGACGGTTTGGATGTACCGTGCACTATTCAGTGTCCCCTCGACAATCACCAGTGGTGTACGGCCAGTGTATGAGATCGCTCCCCACACCATGATGCCGGGTGTTGGCCCTGTGTGCCTCGGTCGTATGCAGTCCTGATTGTGGCGCTCACCTGCACGGCGCCAAACACGCATACGACCATCATTGGCACCAAGGCAGAAGCAACTCTCATCGCTGAAGACGACACGTCTCCATTCGTCCCTCCATTCACGCCTGTCGCGACATCACTGGAGGCGGGCTGCACGATGTTGGGGCGTGAGCGGAAGACGGCCTAACGGTGTGCGGGACCGTAGCCCAGCTTCATGGAGACGGTTGCGAATGGTCCTCGCCGATACCCCAGGAGCAACAGTGTCCCTAATTTGCTGGGAAGTGGCGGTGCGGTCCCCTACGGCACTGCGTAGAATGCTACGGTCTTGGCGTGCATCCGTGCGTCGCTGCGGTCCGGTCCCAGGTCGACGGGCACGTGCACCTTCCGCCGACCACTGGCGACAACATCGATGTACTGTGGAGACCTCACGCCCCACGTGTTGAGCAATTCGGCGGTACGTCCACCCGGCCTCCCGCATGCCCACTATACGCCCTCGCTCAAAGTCCGTCAACTGCACATACGGTTCACGTCCACGTTGTCGCGGCATGCTACCAGTGTTAAAGACTGCGATGGAGCTCCGTATGCCACGGCAAACTGGCTGACACTGACGGCGGCGGTGCACAAATGCTGCGCAGCTAGCGCCATTCGACGGCCAACACCGCGGTTCCTGGTGTGTCCGCTGTGCCGTGCGTGTGATCATTGCTTGTACAGCCCTCTCGCAGTGTCCGGAGCAAGTATGGTGGGTCTGACACAACGGTGTCAATGTGTTCTTTTTTCCATTTCCAGGAGTGTATATACGTCTGTAACTAATATAAATAGGAAAACTATACAGAAAAGGAAAGTATTAGATTCCAGACTGTTGAACTTGTTGTTGCTTGCCTGCAGCCTGGACATTCAGATGATCTGTTGAGATGAACCATACAGCATCAGTCTGCCGGCCCCTCTGTCCCCGTCGTGGTCTCGAACAAGTAGGGGGTATGAAACACAGATACACACGGTATAGTACACTTCTTATCAATAGCATACATACATGCAAATGATACAAAACCCTAACAAATTCCCTAACTTTGCAAGCAGTCCTGTCTATCAGTCGTCACTCTACTACACAAAAACAAAAATTATTAATTAATTAACTTGCTTCTTGCCTTATGTCTTTGACAAAGATAACATAGGTAACGCATTAAAAAAACTCTCTTTTGAATTTTTTGCCTAGATGCATACATTATAAAATTTTTACCTGTCTAACACAAACAATCTGTTAAAAAATTTGACTATAGATGAATGTGTTTTCTTCGTGGCTGCCGTAAAGAGAGAACGGGTTACGTACAGGATGAGTTGGCGGTCGGAGGTTTCTGCTTCTCAGAGAACGCCACGCAAGGTCGGAAAAAAACTGCTACAACACGCGACGAAGATACCGTCTCCCTTGGCAGTTACAATATTCACAGTCGCCGTAAGATTTTCTTTTCTGGAAACACTTCCAGAATGATAAGGTTAAACAACAGTGGCAGTATGATACCTTCTGAGTAACAAACTAGTCGCTTAGGGAACGTCTTGAACATACAAGCTGACGGCGAAATATTGCCCGTCGTTCGGACCGTGATACTAGCAGATTCTCCCAGTATTGTTAATTCGCGAAGAAATCACTATGCACTGTACTCCTAAACACACTAATAACTTTCATGAAGGACCGAGGATCCAACATCGAATAAAGGTCCACTGGGGGCCGAACCGCACAATAACCCTGGGTTCGGTGTGGGGCGGCGATGGGATGAGTGGACTGCTGTAGCCTGCTGTGGGGTTCTGAACCACTGAGGGGACGAAGCCTCTCCGTCGTTTCTAAGTCCGCGGTTCAATACACACCACACAATTCTTAATTATTACAGGACAGTTTTATTTTACATCACAATCTCAACGTTGACACATTGCTATTCCGTTGTCGCGACAGTGACTGGAAATAAAATTGTCTTACCATTTATTAAGGTCCATGAAAATTTAGTTCACAACAGTTCCCAAAATAGTGATTTGGTGTCTGTCACAACACTTTATCATTGTAAACAAAATAAACATCTGCCAAGGGTGCTCATGGAAGGACAAAACTATACAGACGAGAAGAATCCGCTACGTTACAGGCCCATATCGTTGACGTCGATATGCAGCAGGATTTTGGAACATATATTGTGTTCAAACATTATGAATTACCTCGAAGAAAACTGTCTATTGATATACAGTCAACATGGATTTAGGAAACATCGTTCCTTAGAAACACAACAAGCTCATTATTCACGTGAAATGTTTAGTGCTGTTGACAAGGGATTTCAGATCGATTCAGTATATCTGGATTTCCGGAAGGCTTTTGACACTGTACCACACAAGCGGCTCGTAGTGAAATTGTGTGCTTATGACATATCGTCTTAGTTATGTGACTGGATTTGTGATTTCCTGTCAGAGAGGTCACAGTTCGTAGTAATTGACGGAAAGTCATCGAGTAAGTCAGAAGTGATTTCTGGCGTTCCCCAAGGTAACGTTATAGACCCTTTGCTGTTCCTTATCTATATAAGCGATCTTGGAGGCATTCTGAGCTGCCGTCTTCGGTTGTTTGCAGATGACGCTGTCGTTTATCGACTAATAAAGTCATCAGAAGATCAAAACAAACTGCAAAACGATTTAAAAAAGATATCTGAATGGTGCGAAAATTGGAGGTTGACCGTAAATAACGAAAAGTGTGAGGTCATCCACATGAGTGCGAAAAGTAATTCGTTAAAGTCCGGTTACACGAGAAATCAGTCTAATCTACAAGAAGTAAATTCAACTAAATACTTAGGTATTACGATTACGAACAACTTAAATTGGAAGGAACACATAGAAAATGTTGGGGGCAAGGCTAACCAAAGACAGCGTTTTATTGGCAGAACACTTAGAAAATGTAACAGACCTACTAAGGAGACTGCCTACACTACACTTGTCCATCCTCTTTTAGAATACTGCTGCGCGGTGTGGGATCCTTACCAGATAGGACTGACGGAGTACATCGAAAAAGTTCAAAGAAGGGCAGCACGTTTTGTATTATCGCGAAATATGGGAGAGAGTGTTACAGACATGATACAGGATTTGGCTTGGACATCATTAAAAGAAAGGTGTTTTTCGTTGCGACGGAATCTTCTCAAGGAATTCCAATCACCAATTTTCTCCTCAGAATTCGAAATTATTTTGTGACACCGACCTACATAGGGAGAAAAGATCACCACGATGAAATAAGGGAAATGAGAGCTCGTACAGAAAGATGTAGGTGTTCGTTCTTTCCGCGTGTTACGAGATTGGAATAATAGAGAATTGTGAAGGTGGTTGGGTGAACCCTCTGCCAGGCAATTCATGTGATTTGCAGAGTATCCATGTATATGTAGATGTAGAACTAAGTGCTCTAAAATGGATAGTGGATTATGTCAGATGGTATCACTCTCTAGTCACATTAAAACAATTAAGACCTACGTGTTTATGTAAACAACACAGGAATATCACTGTACTACGCATTAATTACTGGACCATGCGTGAATATCGTTCTAACATCAATACATGTGTGTAATAAGTAGTTACAGACTGCACACTGTCACTATCAGTAGCCAGACTTGAATTACCACACTGCCCAACAGAATTAACGGATAAAGTTTTCGAATAATCCCAAAATTGTCTCAAATTATGTCGTATAAATTTGAATTTTGGCTCAAAGATGCCTACGGACTTTCTCTGTAATGGTACAAAGCGTAGTGCCCTGCGACATCACCCTCGAGTTATACGACGCTTCAAACAAGGTGTCGACACACTCGAAAAAAAAAAAAACACCGCTCATAAGTTCATGTGACGTGTAAAGCGAGTTAATCATATCATACTGCCAACGACGCCACGCTGGACGTGCCACGCGATGATAAGGTCGTCACAGCCCCTCTTACCCACATTTCAATTCTTAATTTCACGCCTTTGCGATGGAGTCAGAACTGCAACGCCGAGCGTCGAACTCACGTAGTTTTCTTATGGGTGGCCTAGGGCATTTCAGACACGCCATCGCTCAGATCCGAAACGAAAAGGCCGCATCAATGAAACCATCCCTTCTCTTGGGACGTTTACACACATTTCGAGGTCGAAAACCACAGTTCGCAGTACGATGAGCAACAGGGTGATTCACCCCTTTTCGATGAACATAATGGGGTTGCAACCACACTAAACATGATCCCAACCCTATGTATAACAGGGGGGGGGGGCGGATTTAAAACCATTCGACGAAATTTTAACGTGATCCGAAGCAGCAAAGAGTGGTTACGCTTTTCAACGCTCGTCTTTCACGCCCTCCTGTGGCATAATCATGGAGGGGCGCAACGCTGACACATGTCTGAATAAGTTTTGTGTTTCTGTTTGCCAAAGAATATTAAATGCGTAATGTTTGTGTCGTGCAACTATACTGTGTGATGTGTTGTTGAACAAATGGCGTGCTTAATCAGTTTTAATGTAATGCAATAAAAAAAGTTGAACAACTTAATCTGGGAAACCAATACTTGCGTTCATGATGAAATCAGTCCCTCTGAAATTTACTCAGTCTCGTGAGCACCGAGTTCTACGGCCCTGTGCGATAAACTGACAAAATACCATATGCAAAAAAACAATGAAATAAATTCTCCTTAGCTCTATAGTCGCAGCTGGTGTAATCTTCATATTCTGTTCCTCCACAGTAGGCATAGGAAATACTCACTCTTGGCACGGCGAAGTGCAATGCCGGTCGAAAAATAGCTTCATACAACTAATATCAGTAGATTTGTTGATAAATGAATAACCTTGCAAATGTTCAGTTAAAATACTGGATATTGGCTCAGCGCTGTGCAGTGCTGCCCACATTGAAACTGTTACAAACATTAATACTTTTCTGATTCTAGCACATTAATATTTTTCTAAATCTGATTGAAAAATCATTTCTTTGAAAAAGAAATAAACACAAGATGGAAGAGGATGAGGCACTGATAAGGGGATATGCTAAGACGAATGGTTCAGTTTGAAAATTGTATTCAAAATATTCTCCTTCACAAAATCTGATATGAAACATTTTACATTAACTTCAAAATCGGTGAAATTCTCAACCTTTCTACAGTTCTCACTTACTGACGTAATTAAAAACACTTGAATTGTTACATGACAAAAAGTCTGACAGCGTTTGAGAAAACATTCCAAAATTTAACTTCCCTGTATCAGGATTACAAAACACACAAAATGTTACAAACCTGGTATACCTAACCAACCTATACATTAAATCTGGACACTTTACCTTGTTACAGTCTCTCTTGTTTTTATTCTGCCGGTAGCCACGTGGCGGCCAGCGAGAGAGTTACGGCGGTTGGATGACAACAGGCTAGTAAACCGATACATCAGTCCCGTCCCTCTTTCTTCTTCAAAATGGTTCAAATGGTTCTGAGCACTATTGGGACTTAACTTTCAGGTCATCAGTCCCCTAGAACTTGGAACTACTTAAACCTAACCAACCTAAGGACATCATACACATCCATGCCCGAGGCAGAATTCGAACCTGTGACCGTAGCGGTCGCGCAGTTCCAGATTGTAGCGTCTAGAACCGCTCGGCCACTCCGGCCGGCTTTCTTCTTCAACTTTTCGTCTTCATATGTCGCTTCCCTCGTAATAAAAGTTTACAAATCTATTTCTCTTGCCGGACCAAAGCACTCAACCTGATGGCGAGGGTGGAGGGCGGCCACCGAAATCAAGCGTTCCGATGGTTTGGGGGCTCACCACAATCAACCATATACGGTTCAGAAAAATATATTACCATACAAGCAGCTTATTTGCCAGAAATTTCATTGCCTAGTCACATAATTTGTACTGTAAAATCACATTTTCAACACTCAGGTCACGTTTTAACATCAGCATCAACCGTTAGAACACAAAGGGTCACATTAACATCGTAAATGAAATGTAGAATTAAATGCGTCACTTCTTAATTTAGACACACGTGATATGTGTCGATTTCAGCACTACCACGCATGGGAAACAATGGTTTGAGTAAGCCGTATGTATTTTTTGGTCTAGAATCTCAATATGCCTTAAAAATGAGAGGTTCCCATTGGAAAATACAAATTTGACCCCGCTCGTGCAGGAAGGATGGTTAGGAGGTGGCCAGTTGTAACCATAATATTAACTTTTCACCTACAAGATTTATTTTCGTAGAATGCATCGTTTTCGATGTATGTAGTTGTTTCAAGCTAACAAAAAAGAATAAAAATAAAAAGTATAAAAAAGCTACCCCGTTATGTAATAAAGCTACCGAAGTTTCAACTGGTATTGCAGGCAGCCTTAACCAGAATCACCCTGTCGAAACTCTACAGCCGGATAACTTGTCTGATTTAGCTGCAGTAAACTACATACGCAAACCTAGATTGTGAACCTGTCTATCCATTATAGACAGTAGTTCCTGAGATAAACTTTCACATACAGATAAGAAAATGCGCCAGGGAACTTCAATATATAATATGTAGAGATATATAGATAATGCGCTGACACACCCAAAAGAACCTTGTTGAAGTACGAGTCATGTCTGTAGCTACAGTTTCAATTTAAAAATAGAACACCATCAGCGACTTACACTGTTCTTTGAGTGCTCCTTACCCAGAAAATCCTTTTGTAGGCTTTAGACTAGACCTCCCATTAGCTGGTACGTAAGATAACTTGCTGTCGTAAAACGTGGGTCCTTGAGTCGCCGTTAAAAGCCTGTACGCTCTTGTCGCGAGAGGCACTAGCTGCGTCGATATCGAACCTCGCAGAGTGGTCTGACGGAGACAAGTTTCAGGCATGCATATGTTTGTGACTGTGGCGCACAGGAATTGAGAAGCATGACTATAGGGAGCGAAACAACAACGTCAACGGGCTGTTGCACAATCTTAGCCATTTCATCACAAATGGCGTGTAATAGACAGAGTATTTTTCAAATGTCTCTACATTTTGGCGCAACTGTTTTCTTTCTACGATCTTTATTCTATAGGTTATGGTCAAGATCAAGTGTGCTTGCCATTTTTGATTAAGTTTAATAAGGATATTTTTAAGGAAAAAACTAGACCTAATTATTACTGTAATTCAGATCCGCCTGTTGTGCAAACCAATATTCTGTTCAATGCCAAAACATTTTTCAGTGCATGGGTGTCATTAATAGAGGGAACATTTATTCAGTTTCGTAAAATGTAAACATGTTTCTAGCAAAAATCATTCGGAAGTAAATATGAGGCTTACACACATTTCATGTCCGTGTAATTAGCTTATTCTGTAGAATATTATGTTCTATACTATCTTCTTCACATTATTATACAGCCTGCCATATTGCGGTGGGTCTTTTTTTATGTATTGGTATTGATATGTTATGAAAAGTTGGAGTTAGTATTATTCTGCCTGCTCCAAAACTGGAAAAGTATATACGTCAGTGACTCAGTTGTGGTACTTCTCGCATTTAGTTTACCCGACACGAAGTTTTTATATTAAAAGACACCTCCTACATTCAGGAGAAAAAAGAGTAAAAGGCAAATTAAGTAGGAAAAGGAAGATATTGAATTATAGAATAATTATTGTTACTGAATTGGATAATTAATATTTGAAGTAAAACAGGAAATATCAAATTTTTCCCAATCAAGATAAATAAATGGAGAACCAACAATATTAAATCATCCATGGCTGTAATGAGCTTAGCTGTAGATACAACCCAACCTCGTAAGAGGGAAAAAAACACGAAATATACAGCTGCTTATGTTATTGCAGTTGAGGTTTGTTGTTTTACTTTAGTGAAATTTCAGTCGTGATGAGATTCTCTCAATGCCCGTTAATCGGGGATGTAAATGATTTACTGAAGTCACTTTACTTAAATATGACTCAATATAGAAAAAACTGATTACTTTTACGTTTCGAACGGAGAACCCATAATCAAGAGAATCCTCGTACATTTATTTTTATTTGTCAAAGTTAGCGAATATTAAAATATTTATTACGACTCTAGGCCATTGTCATTTAGAACAATGGCGTTGACTTCTGCACTAATGATCCCCTATAAAATTTTCATAAAGCATTTAAGTAATTCACTTCATGAATAAAGGATCTGTTACAGTAAAACATTAGCGACACTTTTAAGCAATATTTGATTATATTTAGACTCAATATTACATTAAACATACACGTTTTCGTGCCTCGTCACAAAATGGCTCCTTACATTACCAAGAAACAAAAGGGAAGTGAGTGCGATCCTTTTTCAAAAGGAACAGAGATTACAATTATGTTCCCAGTTCATATTAATTGATTATAGACTCTTAGTGATTATTATGCGATAATATTTATTTCGTTACGACGTCAGTTTTGTTATATTTGCGAAGTTCTTCAATATTATTTTCTCACGTTATGTGGCGTACCGCCAAAATATGCAACAACGTGATATTATGAGGTTTTTGGGCGAGTTAACAAATCACCTTATCCATAAACGTAATTTTACTGCACGAAATTATTCCGCGATTAATTAAACCTATTTTCATGATATATGTCTTCATCTGCGTACTCGTGTGTTGCACTAATGCATTCATTAACACGATAATTATTGTTACTGAACCACGCTGCTTGGAAATTCAAAACTGAATTGTGAATGGCTTTAGAATGCTTTGAGCTACACTACCCTCTATAACTTTGGAAGCACCATGCTGCGTATTGCAATGGAGGAAGATGGGAGGGATCTATGCGAGTTACTGGTCACAAAATAAAATAATATGCCCAAATAACGATCAAAAACGAAACAGTAATGTACAATAATTATTTTACCTATGCATACATTTTGGCTTTGTCCAGTTTTATATAAATTGACATTACCTGTCGAAACAGGTCCACTAAACACGTCATGTGGCACCAGCAGACTGCACGACTGTATGGAAGTACGTTTTTCACAGTTCTGTTCAGTTACAGCTCCGTTTGAATGAAGTTAGGACAAGCCGTGAAAGAACGAAGTACCTGAAGCGAAAGTACCTGAAAAGGGCCCCAGAGTTCCAGATTCCTTATGTTTCACGGGTAAAGGTAAATTACCTTGCGCCAAGAATGCCATAGTGTGCAACATCAAAGAAATTGAAGATGTACTCCAGCGGAGAGAACGTGATAGATTCAAAACTTTTCGTGAACATACTGCTGAACTAAACACGACTAGGGGCGGCGCCTGACAAAAACGTTACGTAGCAGCAAGAAACCCATTCCTGCGCCCTGTTAACAAGAAGGAAAGGCTTCAGTGGGATACGATACACCAACATTGGACAGCGGGTGATTGGGAAAGAGTCTTATTCAGTGATGAATCCAAGTTCGTAATATTTGGAAATAAGCGCCGTCAATTCTTACGCCGTTTACCCCAGAACGTTTGAATCCTAAGTGTGTAACTCGAACTGTGAAGTACAGAGCGGGTTCTGTGATGGTATGGGGACCTTTTTGAGAGAATAAAATCGGAGATTTGTTACAAGTAGATGGAAAAATGAACGACATGCCAAGACGTCTGGTTTGCTTCTGATTGGGAAACGGTTTGTGTTTCAGCAAGACGACGACCCGAAAGATACATTCCGCTTGTGTCAGAACCATTTGAAGTCTCCAGAGGGTCAGATAATTTTGGAAAACATGGAATTGCCTGCCCAGTCCCCTGATGCTAACCCAATCGAGCTACTATGGCATGAGTTGGACAGGAGGATCCGAAAATGGGGAATCATGAGAGGGACACACTTGTGGGAGGTTCTGCAGCAAGAACGGAAACTAATTCCAAGTGAAACATTGGCAAAATTGAACCATCGTATGTCTAGAGTATGCAAGGCAACGATTAAAGCAAAGGTTGGCTATTTTGAGGGATCTAAAATTTTTAATCGCATTTACTCATGTTCTGTTTGAGCTTAATAAACATTTAGAAAACACTTTTATAACGTATTTCCTATCCATTTTCTATAATCATTTGCTGTCTCCACGGATATGGAGGGTACTATAAATTATTTGACCAGTTATCCTCACCACACTTCTGACTGGTAGACTATGGGATACACCATTTAGCATGGCTTCTAATGCTTCAGTAAACATTTTATCACAGCCTAATGCTTTCCTCTTCCTGGGAGCCTAAAAGATCATTCCACTTTGCATCTCTGTACCTTTCTTATACAGTCCATTTCTCCAGATCCAATACATACTCCATTCTTACTGGGTACGATCTCATTATGCTTCACATAAATCCTCAACGTACTTTAGCGTTGCCAGGACACCGTGGAACGACTGAGCACCGATTTTATGTCTTATTACTCCTTATCGCGTGGCTCGCAGAATGACGTATTAGGTGCTGTCATTATGCGCCATTTGCATTCCTTGCTTACAGCTCGGCTTGTAAGTAGAATTGTAAAACTACCGTAGGGTCTCGAAATCAAGAGTAACTGCGGGAGTTTTTCTAGTTGGTTTGGTCTGTACCTCGGGTGTGTTGCCTAACGGTCGGGCGTTACCTGAGAACTATGGCTTTCTTTTCGTATGCGATCAGTGTCTTAACAGATTCCCCTAAAAACCAGAAGCGGTGAACTGTCTGGAAATTAGTGAGGATATGAAAAGGGCTGGGCAATCTACAGGACATTTTTGTTCTACGTACTGAAACATCGAGAGTAGTCATATCGAAATTCAAACTGTCAATGTTTTAGTCCGGTGTTAATGGAAAATTGTCGCTTTGTAACGTTAAACAAAGTGATTTTGTAGTGACAATAAAGCGACTTTATCATATAGCGCCAGAAAACGCAATTTCCTCAACAAAAAGGTACAACCACAAAACAACAATGTTTCAGATATCGCTTCAATACTGTTTCAAACTTAAATATGTTTGTTAGCCATGAGCAACATTTCCATTTATCAATAACGTCAGGAAACTCTTTCTTTGGTTGCGATGAAGACAATACCGTTGAGTACAAAATAATAATAAATAATCGTATTTCTTATGTTTCTGCATGCAAACTGTACTTGTATCAAAACTAGTTGCTGTGGTTACATAAAGGCGTAGAAGTCACAAGATCATCTAATCTCTATTATAAACTGCGATTTATATTCTATAAGGATGTGGAATACACGGTGGACTAACAGTGAACGATGTGGTGTTCTAACTATGAACAAAACCAACAATCAAAAGACAAAGAGAAGTCATCGGTTCCCAGTTTCATTCTCACATATTCACTTATGTTTCTGTCCCTACAAATATTACCGGTAATCGTACCATTTACTATGTCACTTACGTGGCGTACCAAAACTAACGAACTGTAGTTTTGGTAGAGAATAACTCTAGGTGCGAGCGGCGCCCTGCCTTCTGCAACATTGGCGCTCTCTGCGTGTTCCAGATTCCGATTGTGACACGCGGTATGAGGCGCTTTGGTTCTCTATTGTCTGTGCCAAGTAATAACTTTGAAAATTTATATGTGCACCCGGGAATTGGATCCGCCGTGCAGCAATACTCTTTCAGTAGCTGCTTGTTCTCTTCTACGCAAGCTGTCATCTGTTCCGTTTGGCAGTAGACGTGATTCACATGTTTTTATTTATTGTATTTCCAGTTTTATTATGTTGCAGCATATCTCTGGTATATTAATATCGTTCGTTATTTGAGTAATTTGATAATCTGTATTTCAGAGCCATTTCTGGGAGCATTATATGAGGGCGTTTAATATGTAATGCAACATTTTTTTCTCGTCCAGTTTCGTTAAAAATACGGAGTTGGTTGTGGAACATCGTGGAAAATTCCCGCTTCAGCCCCTATAGTTTCACGAAGTTCCGATAGATGGCGGCGCTATACTTGGCCTTCAAAATAGCGTCTGTGACGGAGGTGCGGTCCAAGCAGAGAGCTCTAATTGAGTTTCCTTTGGAAGAAAACCACAGTATTGCAAATATTCATAGGCACTTGCAGAATGTCTACGGAGACCTGTAAGCGACCAAAAGCAAGATGAGTCGTTGTGCGAGATGTCTGCCATCATCGCAACAAGTTTGCGCAATTCTGTCCGATCTCCCGTCTGCATCCCGGTATCCCAATCAAACACCTCGCTGCACAGTTGGACCTCTCTTCGGTACTGCTGACTCACTCGTTCCCTAGTTTAGGTACTCAGAGATGTGTGACCGCAGGGATCCTCGCCGCTTAACAGAGGACCATAAAGGGCAATGAAGGACCGTCTGTGAGGAATTGCTTGCGCGTTACGAGACTGATCGTGACAAATTTCTATCGAAAGTCACAGGCGACGAAACACGAGTTCATCACTTCGATCCGGAAACAAAACGGCAGTCCATGGAGTGGCGCCACACCAGCTCTCCTCTGAAGAAAAAGTTCAAAGCCGCACCCACAGCTTGTAAAGTCATGCCGACGCTGAAGGGCTTCCTCTGTTTGGCGCCCTCCTTAATGGTTCAACGATTAGCTCTGAAGGGTATTGTGCTGCCCTTAGGATATTGCAGTAACAACTTCAGCGGTCTTGCCGCCATAAAAATGAAAACGAACTTCTCCTTCTCCATGACAGCACAAGGCCTCACACAATTCTGCACACCGAGGTAACAGTACAAGACGATACGTGGATGCATGCACTCTTGTTAAGGCATTTCCAATTAAAATTTAAACAATATAGAAAACCTCTTGTGAATCTGTGGGTACATGGTGGTATTTAAGTACTACCTGTGTGCAGCCAACCGTTGCTGCAATTCAGGGCACCTTTCAATCGTAAGCTACCGACTGCAATATAATTTAGGTAACCTTACACTGCGAACACATATGTCTTTCGTTTTGAGATTTATTTTCATTTTAATCTGATCCGATCTCTGGGAACCACTTGCCTGGAACCTTAGACCCACCTAACAACAATTTTCAAAAATTGTTTTGTTGTACACTTGCCACCCTTTCTATACTAGTGTCTGTAGAATTTAAACTTTTGTTCTTTGATTCATTCCGTTCCTCGATTATTATCATGCATCATTTTCTCCATATTAATCTATATAAGCTTTCTACAATACTCGAGACATTATTTCTTAGGAAGAATCTCCCTCTCATAGCTTTCTATTAACTCTGCCTTTCGTATCATTTGCATGGTTTCATAAGAACTCACACACGATGCCCCCACCCCACCCCGCCCCTCCCCCTTCCCCTCCCCCAACCCCACACACACTGTTCTGATAACTGCACTATAATGCCCGACTTGAGCCCGGCATGAGATGGATTTCATTGTTTGAAGACTGCACGTTCTGCCAAATGCATTCACCATCTTTTACCGGCCAACGTTGGCTTACATCAGTTTTCAACTGCTCGTCAAGTGATTTCAAGCTGTCGATTAATCCGATACTGTAAAACACTGAGCTTTTTCATTTATTTGTCCAATTAACATCTCTTCTTGTTTCGTTTGCCTGAGTCTAGTTGGAAATACCAGAAGTCATAAAAAGCAAGACAACATGTTTTGATCCTCCATTACCTATTGCGTTCAAACACGTCTTCTGAAAAGTTCATGGATTTGGATTAGTTTATCCAGTATACAGTTAAACAGAAATTGTGATAATTGATAATATTATGGATAGGATAGATTGTTACTCAATATATAGTGGAGAGCTGAGTCACAGACAGGCTCATCAAAAAGACTGCTAAACAAGTATTATTTCGGCCAAAAGGCCTTCTGAATTAGAAAACATACACATACAAACATTCACGCAAACGTAGTTCACACACACATGACCACATGACACCACGTGACAGTGGTCAAGTGTGTGTGAGTTGCGTTTGCGTGAATGTATGTGTGTATGTTTTCTAATTCAGAAGAAAGCCTTTTGGCCGAAAGAATACTTATTTAGCAGTCTTTTTGATGAGCCTGTCTGCGACTCAGCTCTACACTATATATTGAGTAACAATCTATCCTATCCATAATATTATCATTATTCCATTCCCGATTTTGCATTGTTTAATTGTGATAATTGATCGTCTCGTCCGAATCCCATTTTTATTTCAAGTTAGTCGGATACTTATCCCTTTAACTTTCTCTTTAAGTGTGTGTACTTCTATGTTTGGTTATTGATTTCTGCTGCTTTGTCGTCCATTCCTAAATCTGTCACAATTTCATGCAATTTTGAATCCATTGTTGACATTTAAACAACAGTGTATCAACTTTTTATGCAAGGACTCCGTCGCGAAAGACTTCGTAATCATATTCGTAATCATAGTGTATCAAGTTGTCTAATAAACTTAGCTCAAAAGTAAATCTACTTCGCACACCAGCTGCTTCAGGCAATCTTGGACGCCAACACTGTACACTCTGCTGCACTCGCTGTTGCGTATCCTGCTTAAGAAATTGCGCTTCTGTGTGGGAAAACAGCGTCCACACAGCAGCTTGATGAAGCCACGAGAGTTATCACTGATACTGTTAGATCTACTCCCAGTCAGTGGCTACCTGTCTTAGCTAATATTGCTCCGCCAGGTATAAGGAGGATATTATTTCTCATAGCAACTCTCCCTTGTATGATACCCTATAAAATCCACCAACAACTCGTCTGAAATGACGCAAAGCACCTTCGGTTGGTTTAGGAAGTATGGCTTCTCTTGAAGTGACGTCCCCGGTGATAAAGCTGGAAGGGATATGCACCCGGCAACGCCCACCTGGTTCAAGATCCATCAGAGAAAGTCGAGGGACTGGGAGTTCCAGGTCAAATCTGACGGCGGCTGAACCGCATTAGGAGTGGCCAAGGAAGATGTGGTTACAGGCCTCGCGGTGTATCCGCTCGGTCTTAGGCGCCTTGCCACGGTTCACGCGGCTTCCCCCGTCGGAGGTTTGAGCCCTCCCTCGGGTATGGGTGTGTGTATGTTGTCCTGAGCGTAAGTTACCTTGAGTTAGATTAAGTAGTGTGTATGACTAGGGACCGATGACCTCAGCAGTTTGATTCCATTGGAACTTACCACAAATTTCCAAAAAAAGAGTGCCCACTTCGAGCATTTGCCGGTGATTTGAGGATTTTACATCAAACTACTCAAAGTTCTCTTGACTTGTTGTCACATTTGGACATTTCCATATGACTATAGATACTTTTCTGTGCTTGTCAAACTATATGATATGTAAATAAATAATAATGCAAAAATTGTAGGTTACATATTTCTTAAAAACGACAAATACCACCACCAGACCTTTAGAGCTTCGTCCTGATCTTAGAATTTGGATATATACAGGATGAGTCACTAACTATTGCCACCTAAAATAACTCTGAAAGTATGATAGCAGCTGAAAAGTTTGTGGGACAAATGTTGCATGGAACAACGGGGCCCATAATATGACGTTGGTTTTTTGTTGCAAGGTGGGGATCGCTTAAGAGATATGAAGGTCAACTTCGTTTTTCTAAAATGTAATGCTATAGATTGGTACTTATTTTCTGATAGCGGCTATCGAGACGAATCCAATGATGTGCAACAGTAAGATCAACGAAGATCAAAAAGGTGGCATGAACGTCCATTTACAGAAGGTGTTCGAAATGATGACCATTGGTATCAGTGGAGTGCTGCAATCTTCTTATCATGGATTGAGTGGTATTCCTCATCACTTCAGCACTTATCGAAGCAAATTCTCTGACAATTCTCTCTCGCATATCCTACAAATAGTAAATATTCGCCGGATAAGGCGTATCAATCTAACGTGCCATTGACATGTAAACACTATTCGACGGTTTCGCAGTACAACACTAATAGGAACGGTAAGACTAGTCAAACGAATGTGAATGATGTCTTCCTTGGAAGAACAAGTCGATGTGCTCTTCATTTACTGAGAATGCCAACTAAATTCAGAGCTAGAGACTTATACGCTGAAAGATATCCTCAACGCACTCACCCTATACGTCGTGCATTTAAATATGTGTGATAAATTGAGAACAACTGAATCTTTAACGCATCGGAAACACATCCGGCAAAAGAAATTTACTAACGAGGAACCGGAAATTGGTACTTCTGCCACTGTGGTTCGAGATCCTTGTGTTACTTCGCGTGAAATAGCAAGGGAATCCGGTATGAGCCAGAGTAGTGTTGTTGGTGTTCTGCATCGCCATAAATATCATCCTTACTACTTCAGTCGCCGCCAAATGGCTCTAAGCACTATGGGACTTAGCATCTGAGGTCATCAGTCCCATAGACTTAGGACTACTTAAACCTAACTAAACTAAGGACATCACACACATCCATGGCCGAGGCAGGATTCGAACCTGCGACCGTAGCAGCCGCGTGGTTCCGGACAGAAGCGCCTAGAACCGCTGGACCACAGCGGCCGGCAAGAATTAACTGGTATGGATTGTATGCGTCGCACTGACTTCTGCCGATGGGCTCAACTTCAGATTCAGAGGAATGACATATTTATTAATTTGATTTTATTTATTGATGAGGCTACATTCACCGAACCACGGAAATGTTAATTTGCATAACATGCATTATTGGGCAACTCAAAATCCATGTTGGCTGCGGCAAGCCACACACCAAAAACCGTGCTCTGTGAATGTATGGTGTGGGATTCTGGAGGATAGAATTATAGGCCCCTATTTCATCGAAGGAAATCTGAATGGTAGGAAGTACACCACATTCCTGCAAGAAACATTAGGTCTGTTATTGGAAGAAATACCTTTAGGAACAAGGTATCAACAAGATGAGGGTCCGCCACATTTTTCGCTGTTGGCTTGGCTCAATATGAGTTGCAGAGACATTTCTCATATCGTTGGATTGGACGCGGAGGAGATGTGTCGTCGCCGACGCGTTCGCCAGAATTGACGCCTCTGGAATTTTTCCTTGTGGGGATTCGTAAGAGACATTGTTTATTCGAACTACACCTGAAG